>NW_015505234.1:2304411-2366055 GCF_001515645.1 Sinocyclocheilus grahami | reverse complement strand
AAACCGATTTCAAATCAATTTAATTTAAAAAAAAAAACGATTAATCGAAAAATACTTTTGCCCATCCCTAATCCTAGGCGTATATGACTTTCTTCTTTCAGACGAATCCAGTCGGAGTTATATAAAAAATGGTCCTGGCTATTCCAAGCTCTATCATTGCAGTCAGCGGGTGTTGTAGTTGAACAGTCCACAAGTCCTCAAATAAAGCTTGCGCATTCATAATAAAATGTACCGCAGACGGCTCCGGCGGATGAATAAAGGCCCCCTGTAGCGAATCTATGTGTTTTAGTAAGAAAAATATCCATATTTCAAACGTAATAAACACTTCCAACCCCTCAGAGGACCTCAGATGATGCCAACCCTGAAACAACATACAGAACTACCACATTTTGCTATAAGTTTGATTGCATCATATAATAATTGCTGTTAATATTATTCGTCGTCTGTTTTATTACGTCTTATATTGATTTTTCCGTTCTGCTGGTTCGTCTGGTCAGTGGAGAACTGGCCCCCCGACTGAGCCTGGTTTCTCCCAAGGTTTTTTCTCCATTCTGTCACCGATGGAGTTTTGGTTCCTTGCCGCTGTCGCCTCTGGCTTGCTTAGTTGGGGACACTTCATTTCCAGCATTATCGTTGACATAATTGCAAAGATATTATTTAAACTGAGCTGGATGTTGACATCACTGAATTCAATGATGAACTGTCTTTAACTGAAAAATGAGTGTTTACTATTGTCATTTTGCATTATTGACACTATTTTCCTAATTAATGCTGTTCAGTTGCTTTATCACAATCTGTATTGTTAAAAGCGCTATATAAATAAAGGTGACTTGACTTGACTTGACCTAGGATGCTTCGAGGGTAAGTAAAACACAAGCTAATTTTCATTTTTGGGTGAACTAACCCTTTAAGGTTAGTGTTACTTGGCAACAAAGATAATCTAAATGTAAAAATGTAAATTAGTTTTAATTTAATATCCAACAATTAAATATCTCATATTGACTAATATGATAAATAAATTAAAAAAAACATTGATTTTGGCCATTAACTGATATGATAGCAATATTTTGTGCATCCATACGATTTATGAAACAGTTCAAAACTTAATGGGTCTTATGCTAATAATAGTTAATCATGCAGTACTCACCAAGGAACTTGCAGACACTGGCATGGTAGAGAAGGTTGAGGACATCAGGGTATATATCTGGCAGATGTTTAAGAGACAGAAGTCTCCGGAGTTTGGAAGAGAAGGCCTTTCTGTGGAGCTGAGTCAGCTGCCTCTCCTCTGAGAGGGTGGTGGGCCTGAGCTCCAGCCGATGCTCTTGCAGGACCTGGTCTATGAATGCACCTTGAATCTGAGGAAACAGCACCTCTTTGACCACCAACATGGGAATGAACACCGCACCAGCCCTCATGACATGAGGAAAGGGACATTCGCGGCTTTCAACATACTTTTGAAGTTGGCAGAGCACTTTTTTAAGAGCCACCTCCATCTCATCACCTTTCAGCCACACTTCCCTCATTTTCGACCCCAAGAGACAAGACACCTTCTGATCTTTGCCTGATTCTTGAAGGCCCAGTCTGCATAACCAGTCCCTGAGCTCCTGACATGGGGTTTGATTAACGTAGAAGTATATGAGTCTACAGAGAGACTGATGAAGCTCTATAAACTGATGACGGGCATGTTTGCTGCTACATATAATTGGCTTGGCCTCCAGTGGAGACCGAGGAACCTCAACGGGTTGGGTTACTGGAGCTTTAAGGACCTCAGGGATGACTATTTTAAAATTGGCCAATTTAAGGCAATGAAGTGGGATTTTAGAGAAGGAGAATTTAGTCAATGGAGGGGGCGCTGGAGGTGTTGAGGGCAATGTAGGAACTGGAATGGAGTCCATGTTGTCTTTCACAGCATTCTCAGTCTTGCATGTGGCTGAAGATTCAGACTTTTCTAATAAGGAAGGATTGCGTTCTTCTTCAAAGTCACTCTTTACTACAACATGACAAGGAAGAGAGTCAGATATACTTGTGTCTAGCTCCCCTTGCTCTTTTTTTACCTCAGAATTGTCCGCCTGATGATTCATCTCCTCAGCAATGCTCACTTTCATTTCCGACTGACAAGCCACTTCATCTGGATCCAGTTTTTCTTTTTTGATCTTTACAGTAGCTGGCATTTCAACTGGACCTTCACTGTTAGCTGGTGACATTTGGGTGTCTTGTTTCAAGCTGAGGTCCCTTTCACCTGAATTTGGTTCTAGATCACAGTTTTGAATTTCCGGGTCTTGTTTAAACCGTGTCGCCTTAGGCTGTGGCTTTAAACTTTTTGAATTCCCTAGTGAAGACAACATGCCTGTAGCTTCGAAATAGACTTTATAAGGAGCCAAGCTAAAAACTTTATTAATAACTGGCATGGGTGGGGAGGACGGTGACTGAGGCTCGTTATCTGACAACTCATGGGTTGAGTCAATCTTTTGCTTTTTACTGGCCATGTCTGTTTCAAGTTCCTCTTTGGGCCTTTTAGCTAATACATCTTTGTTGGATGGATCTGAAACACAATGTCTTATCTTAAGTTCATCTTCACGGGATTTTGTGGGAAATTCTTTGGAACTGCCTACAAGAAAGCCAATTTCAGACATCTCTGAGTGTTCAAGGGTAGTGGTGTTACTGAAATGTCTGTAGTGGGCCAGAGTAGGATGAAAAGCCTCAGAAGTTCCAGACTGTCTATAAAGTTCCCGAGGGGAGTCGGGTGTCTGCACCCTTCGTAAAGAAAAATCAAGTGGTCGCTCTGATTGATGCATTGGGAAAGGTGGATGTGGCCGATCGTGCATGGATGCTTGGTTACTACTAAAATGCACCACATATGGATGATAAATAGGATATTTTGGTACCATCGGATGGTGTGGGGGGACAACAGAGCAGGACGGTGACATTAAGTCAGCTCGAGGTGAATGGAATTGACCCATATGATGATGCTGACCATGCTCATCTGTGATAACGTTGGGATCTGCTCGGTAAGCCTCATGGTGACTCTTAGAGTAATAGACACTGGGACATGGAGCAATTGATGTGTATTTAGATATGTGAGGATGATCCTGATATACTTTTGAAGGAACTCCAAGGTGTGCCAATGTCCTTGGGTCATAAGTATGGGAAAGACCCTTGTATATCTGTGCGGGAATAGGGGCACGTTGGCAGTACTCTGGTGTGGAACCAATAAATGGTTGTGCAGTGTTGTAAGTATAGCTTGGTTCCATTAAAGAAAGTGACCTTCTGGGTTCGTTTGATCTGATACCATGGTAACTCTGGGCCTTTCCATCCTTTATACCCTCCGCACCATGCTCTAACTGCAAAATCCTCTGTTGCGCCAATGCCTCCTGGCCCTTTTTATGCAGATAGGCCAAGCGGCTAAAATGAGCAGCCCATTCGTCACCATATATGCGAGGGGACATCCTTTGTGTTCCATGTTCCACACCATAGTTATGCCCTGCGGTGCATCCACGCTCAGTGCAGCAGGGACTATGACCGTATACCGGTTTTGGAATAGCCAACCCAACACAGCTTTCCGCATCTGATCTTCCAATGTGACCCTTGGGAACTGCCACTGGTGAGATGACCCCAGCCGCCCTGGGACTGTGCTGTCTGGGATTGCTGGCATAATAGGCCAACCTCTGCTTCGCTGCCAACTCTTGAGGTACAGCACAGCGTCCACCACCAGCATCCACAGGGAAAGACACTTTATCAGATCTATAAACGGTTGGAACTGTAATTGACCCTTCAGTGACCGATGAGTGAATCCACGGGCTCGGCCCCTTTCTCACGCAGGTTTTTGAAGGGCCCCATGGAGAAGGAAAGTCAAGTGTGTCTTTTCCACCAAGAGAGTATGGGAAATAAGCTCTGCTGACTTTGTCATAGGAATAGTGTGGTAGGTTGTCGGCTTTAGGGAGCCCAGTGGGGACTACAGTGCCAATGCCACCTTCCATATTACTTTGAACAAGAGGGTCGATGCAGCTCCTTCCCTGCTTACTGCTCATCTTAGACTCCTGGGATCTGGCTTGACCCAGCTAAATCATAGCTATACAAGAAAATAAGAAGAGCAAAAACACTTTTTGAGATTATATGTTATAAGGAAATAAGAGATATCAATACTGTACAATCATTTGAATTAAATATTTATACAAACAGTCACCCAGCTTCACCTCTGTGGTTTATTTATCTACTTAGCAATACCTTCCTTTCTGTGGTTTTGTCAAAACACAGTTGCCTGACTTTACAGTTCTTTATTCTATTTCCACAAATACCATGTGACAGGTTCCTCCAAACATTAGGAAGAAATGTGTGAGCGGTAACCACAACAACAAGAAACACACAACAGTGGGTGCACCATACTTCCTTTGCGTGCAAGAGCATCTTGCAGTTTGGTAAATTACATCAAAGTTAATCAGATGTGAATACGTACAAATGTTCCAACTGTCACATGCATTTTGAATTCAGTTAGGACAGAAGAAAAGATAATTAAAAAAAAGAATATATGCATGAATATGTATACACACACACTCACATATATTTTAATCTTTTTTATTTTTAATCAATTACTCTTACTGGACTTTTACTATTAATAATATTGTTTTTGTATCTTTGGTTACACATTTTGACATATACATGTAATTTCATATGTACATCTCTTAAAGGGTTAGTTCACCCAAAAATGAAAAATAGCCCATAAATTACTTACCCTCAAGTCATCCTTGGTGTATATGACTTTCTTCTTTCAGACGAATCCAGTCGGAGTTATATAAAAAATTGTCTTTGATCTTTCAAGCTGTTTCATGGCACTCTGCGGGTGTTGCACGCTTCAGTCCAAAACAAGTTAAATAAAAAGTGCCCATCCATAAAAAAAAAAAAGTGTCTCACATGGCTCCGGGGGGTGAACAAAGGCCTTCTGTAGCGAATCAATGCGTTTTTGTAAGAAAAATATCCATATTAAAAACGTAATAATCACGTTAATGTAGCTTGCGCTCACTGTTGTAAAGGGAAGCAGTTCCGGGCTGATGACGTATGGAGGTCGGCTTTGCGTATGCCCCACTCAGAAGTGACGCATGCGGAAATGCAGCGGAGAGATCACAACAAAACGACGGTCACTAATTAGAAGTACAAAACGAGGATTTGTAAAGAAGAATGTTGGAGGATTTCGATATAAGCCAAGAGGATGCTGGTTTTCCTTTGCTAAAGTACAGAAACGTTGCTTTCTTTGCTCCTGTTAACAAACGTTGGTTTTCACGTAGTCTCAGCCTCAGCCTCAGACGTCACGCCCACGGACCGTTGGCTACACATTTGATGCATATGGGACACAAAAGTGGAAACACTTCAGGGGTGTCGAAGTCGTCATCGGATTGGTTGAATTCTACAGGATTTCCGGGAGACGTGTGTGGCGTGTTCTTTAACATTCCGCCTGGAAACAAAGATGCAGTGACGCCAAACCCCCTCACGAAAGAAGAAAGCCGTTGTGTTTACAACTTTGTCGACGAGCGCTTATCAGGATCAACTAAACGCTGGAGTTTCAAAAGTATGTGAAATATTTAAAGTTTGTGGCATAGAATCTTTAAAATACGTCCGAGAGTTTTACACAACGTTACACACTGTTATTGTGGCGACATTTCCACGCCCCGAAGCTTGCCGCTGAATGAAACGAACTGTGATTGGTTGTTTGATATGTCGGTCAAACGGCCTCATGGGCGGGCCTTGGCCAATGAAAGCTGCCATGAATTCCAGCCCTTCAGCCGTCAGTCTGAAGGTCTGGCTACGCGAGACGAGTTTTCACGAGACTCACTGGCGCATGCGCAACGTCGACCTCAGAGGTCATCTGCCCGGAACTGCTTCCCTTTACAACAGTGAGCGCAAGCTACATTAAAGTGATTATTACGTTTTGAATATGGATATTTTTCTTACAAATACGCATCGATTCGCTACAGAAGGCCTTTGTTCACCCCCCGGAGCCATTTGAGGCACTTTTTTATGGATGGGCGCTTTTTATTTAACTTGTTTTGGACTGAAGCATGCAACACCTGCTGAGTGCCATGAAAAGGCTTGAAAGATCAAATACAATTTTAAATATAACTCCGACTGGATTCGTCTGAAAGAAGAAAGTCAAATACACCTAGGATGACTTGAGGGCAAGTAATTTATGGGCTAATTTTCATTTTGGGGTGAACTAACCCTTTAATACACTTTCTCTCTGCATTACTTTATATTTTTATAATATAAAATGTATAAAATGAAACTTGTAGATTTTTATAAAACTCAATCTACACCATTTTAAAGGGTTTCACTTAGAGGGGAGGTGTACTCATTCCCTCTGGTGATGTTCCCTAATGAGCAAAGAGAGCATAATGAAGCTCACAGGAGGGCAACACTAGGCTTGACAGTGGCAGTGAAAGAGGATTTAAGTGGTTTATCAGTGGTGAAGACAGTCAGTCCCCAGATGAGGCGACCCAGAGGTTTAAAAGTGATGAAACAACCCCCAACATCTTTCAGCATACTGTGGCCGTGTGTCAAAACCTAGTGAGCAGCCTTCCTACCCTGTTGAAAAAACCAGCATATGCTGGTTAGGTATGTTTTGATGCTGGGATGCTAGTTTAGGCTGGTCCTTTGCTGGTTTAGGCTGGTCCTTTGCTGGTTTAGGCTGGTCCTTTGCTGGTTTAGGCTGGTCCTTTGCTGGTTTAGGCTGGTCCTTTTGCTGGTTTAGGCTGGTCCTTTTGCTGGTTTAAGCTGGTCCTTTTGCTGGTTTAAGCTGGTCCTTTTGCTGGTCCTTTTGCTGGTTTATGCTGGTCCTTTTGCTGGTTTATGCTGGTCCTTTGCTGGTTTAAGCTGGTCCTTTGCCAGCACATGACCAGCATAAACCAGCAAAGGACCAGCTTAAACCAGCAAAGGACCAGCTTAAACCAGCAAGGGACCATCTTAAACCAGCATCCCAGCCTCAAAACATACCTAACCAGCATATGCTGGTTTTTTCAACAGGGTAGTCAGCACTTGTGAGCATCATAAAGTCGTGCAACATTTGGAACACGCACAAATATGCTGCACGTGCCTATGATGCCAGTGCAACAGAAGCGACTGAAACTTCTAAACAGTTATCACGTGTTATCAAAAGTATAGATTAAGATTATACAACGTGACGCACACATCGTTATTGCACGATGATAAATTCAGGACAATACTCTATTGTGCGCGCGAGGCGAACATGCAAATTTACAAACGCAAATCCGAGTAAAGAAAAAATACCATTTGAGAGACGTTTTGAGTATTTTGGTACACTTCCGTCAACATTAACCTTAGCTAAAAGTTTTATTACACACGTCTGTGAAACGAAAGTGACAAAGCCTCCTGAGCCCGAGATATATGTAGAATATTTATCGTAATTCAGCATACATTTAAATAACCTATGTTTTTAACGTTGTTACTTCGGATGGTAATGTTTATCATCCTCATCATCATCTCAAGCAGAAACGTGGTCTCATACTCCAACGACAAACTTTAAACCTGTGCCAAATACAGTTATCAACTTTCATCTATGTATTGATCATGTCTCTTCGCCAATCTTCGACAACAAGTTTAAGTTCAAATCATCCCTAAAACAACTTTTGTTTATGCGGCAACACTCACCTCATCCACTGAGATTCCTATCCGATCGCACCAATCCATGACAACCGAAACAGTTTGGAAGCGGATGAAGTATTATACCAGAGAATAGAGAGACATGCTTTAAAACCGCTGCTTATTTTCCGAAAGGTTATTATTTCGCATTGCCAGTCGAAGTATGTCGGAGGCAGCACGTCTAGCCAATCGGAGGGCGACAAGGAAAAGAGGGCGGGGCTTCAATGCACAGGCGGTAGCAGTTAAACCAAGCGCGATGTACATTATTTACATGAAAATTGTAACTTAAAATAACGTTTTAATCCGTATGGTATATACTTTTTATTAAATAGCACATTTCTATTATGTAGAATACCCTGGAAACAGTATGAATGAAATCAGGAAATTGATCTCATTTAGGCTTCGCTGCTGGCCTCTGTGATTTATAGGCTACTGTATGTTTCACTTCAGCATCTTCTGCACCAGTCATCAAGTAGTACAGTGATTTAAGTGAAGCACCCAACTGTACTCATTGGTTATACAGGTTGAAGAGAGAGTTGGAAGTGTGATTGTTAGATTTAGCATTGGTTGCACTTGCACTGAATAAAAGAAGCAAAGTTTTAGACAAATTTGCTATTACAGAATGTTAGGGGGTACTGAGGGGGTACTACTGAGGTACTGTATTCTAATGTATAGAATACATTATATTCTTATTAAACATTTTTTAGAATAGATCATTTGATCAGCAAAACAAATTGAGTGCAAATTTTAACTGGAAAATTAACATTAATTTCAGAATGTCTTGGTATTCAGTGTCACGCTTGGTTTTAACACAACCTCACACGTTTGTGACAAACCTAATGACTTGTTCTCCAGCATGATTTGAGAATGATTCAAAGAGCATCTTGTGCTTCACTGGGAGCAAATACATCTGAGTGTCTGTACAAAGAAGTGCCATGATCAATACCATAATTTCGAACTGAAAAAAAAGAGCTGAATATTCTTTCTTCTTCATTTAATTTAATAAATAAATAAAAAACAATACAAAAAATATACAAAAATATTTGTTTTACATCATTTAAAATCCCAAATCTCTTTTCCAGTAAAAAAAACAAAAAACCCCAGTGCTTCAGTATATTTCTTGCTACACTGGGAAATATGATAAAAGTGCTGCAGATGTATTGCTTTTTGGTGATTTGCAGTCACTAAAACGGTATAAATTAACATTGGTTTTAACAGGAAACAATGTACTAATTAAAAAAAGGTGTCAGACAGTGCCTTAACAGCTATAAACTAGAATCAGCATATCCTGTAGGCCTGCAGCATATGTGGTTTGTGATGTTTGAAAAGCCTGTTCACCCATATCTGCGTGGAAATATCACCAACTGTTAGTTTAAGCTGGCATGAAAATCTTGTGATAGCAAAATCTTGGCTTGGTTGCTCAACTGAAAAAGGAATAGTACTTAGACAGACTCCTTTGTCAAGCTTCTCCAAACAATTATGTCACTCATGGAAGATGTAAAATACCAGTCAATACTTGAGATTGACATAGAAACTGACCAACATCTCTGACCATTTACATTTCTTTTCTTCTTCTTTGCAAAATAATATCCAAAACACAGAGATCCAGAAATCAAAATAACATTTTATTGATAAAAAGCAACAATGCTGAGATGTCAGCTGTTCATCTGAATTGCCTCATTTCTAACCCTCATTTTTTTTAAATACATTTCTGTTATCAGTGATAGCCATTTTTTTCTCTCTTACACTTCTCTTGTTTTCCACAATTAATTATCCACCCTCTTGGCATTTTTCTAATTGTGGAATTCTGCCAGTTGGTCCATTTTTAAAAATAACCTATTATTTCACATTCCCCAGAGACTTATACATTTCATATTAACCAATGGGATGGTTTAATAATCATTTGCTTGCAACATACAGCTCTCAGCCTTTTCATTGTGACTCTCACCTTTATACACAGTATAGGCCATGCAGCCTTTAAAATGTTTCTGGCTTTCATAATACCCAGAGACTACTTCTACAAATGATTGTTTCTTATATGTTTATTAAAAATATTCCATCAGTTTCTACAACAGACGCAGAAACTGGAATATATGGAATATACTTCTATAATACCTTCATTGAATTAGAGACTGGTACATGTACAAACACTGATAAACATTTAGTAAACAGTGGACTTATAATGTCCTAGTTTGGCCTGCACTGGCTCTACAATGTTTTACATGAGTAATAATAAAAACACACCATATGAGTAATCTATTCAGTGTGTGGAATTATGATTATAAACCCATAATTAATATGAAGAGGTGTGTTTGTTTGTATATGCCATTCAGTTTAAGGCAGCTGTTTGATTTATGTAACATACTCAAGTTCACTAAGCCTCATTATTCTAACTGGTAATACAGATATGTTATGCATAAAGTTTATTTACTCTGAGGCTTGTATGGAATGGTTACTAACCTCATGACATTATATCTGATGTTATATCTTCTCTGCTGGATTTATGTTTGTTCAGTAAACTACTGTTGGTGCAAAAGTCAACACTGAGAAGAAAAAAAAAGCAGAGGGATACCTTAGTGGAAGAGTAAAGCAGATGATGCAGCAACACTCTCTAACTAACAGGTCTTTGTCTTTCATCTTGGAAACGATCTAGAAACACATTTATACCCTTCTGAACACTGGCATCCTTCCACATTTCTGTTCTGTTTAGAGGAATAGACTTCCCTTTTTATCTATCCTGAGACACAGATGTTTCCAGTCATCATGCTTATCCTGACAAAATTTCAGAACAATAGATCATGTTGGCCTAAAAAGAATGTAGATATAAGAAAATGAAACTGGAAATCAGCTATCATGATTCTCCCATGACCAGGAATGACACAACAATGCCTAAAAAAAGAGTCTTCAAACTGACCCAAACTAAAGGTTCAAGAGTTGGACACTTATGTATCACCATAAATTAGAGAAGTCGTAACTAAGTGCAGAGGCTTACTGCTCATGTTTTCCTTCACAAAGTTACTGATTTGCAACTAGCCCATCACCCCCTGTTAGGACTCATAACAGTGCTGATAGGTAGTCCAAACATTGCCGGAGGGAATGATAATACCATTTCAATGTTTGCACTGAAGGGTTCTTATGTTGGGAAGTTGGTGCAGCTACAGTCAGACTGATGGGAGTATTGAATGTAATAGTCTTTATTATAAAAAATGCACAATAAAAGTGCCTTTAATAAAGGTGTGTGTGTGTGTGTGTGCGTGTGAATTGAATAAACCATGTTTAGTAAAATAAATAAATAAATAAAAATGTGCATTCATCGTTCTAAAAGAACACATTATTCTCCATGAATGCACATTTTTATTTTTATTTTTATTTTTTTTAACTGAATGTGGGTAGAGGAATCCAGAAAATTGTGAAAACTGCATTGTTACATTTATTTTATAATACTGCTGTTGTTTTGTGCATTGAGCCTTTTTTTAATCTTATATATATATTTAAATATATTTTCTAGACTCTCAGAAATAAAGGTACAATAGCTGTCACTTGGGTGGTAACTTTTTAAAAGGTACTAATATCAAAGACTATAGAATACAATAATAAATAAATTTTGCTAATATGTACGATTTAGGTATGTACACTTTGGGTACTAATATTTAAGGTACTAATATGCACCCTTTTGGGGTAAATAAGTTACAAAAGTTTACCTTCTGAAAGGGTACTGCCCCAGTGACAGCTTTTGTACCTTTTTTTTAGCCTTATTTTTGACTCTTGGAAAGTTAGAATTGAACACATAACAATCATAATCTTTTAAAGAGACAGATCACCTAAAAATTTTAACTTCTGTTGTCATTTACTTACCCTCATGCCTTCACAAACTTGTATGACTTTCTTTCTTCTGTGGAACGCAATATAAGATACTGAAAAATGTTTTCACTTTTATGTCCATACAATGAAAGGCAATGGGGTCGGATGCAGTTTTGACTTTCATTGTAAGTATACTTGTCTTTTATGGGTGCAAAATGTTTTCTGGATATAGCATGAATTGCTAATACGTTTATGCACTTCCAATCCATCTAGATCTGCAGGAGATCTGCTGGAAATATTTGATGCTCACCAAGATTCCAGCTATTTGTGGAAGAAAAATTTGTTTTATTGATTTTGCATGATTTTATTCATATGCTTATGGAACATTGTGTAATGCCTGCTTTACTTAGAACTGCTTTGAAGTCAGAATGAGATATGGTTTGGGACAAGGGGTTTGTGTAGGCCTAAGTTGGGGGGGGGGGGGGGGGGGGTCAACTGGGAGACCCTGTCTATGACCTAGAGGGTCACCATGTCCCTTAATATGAGGTCTCGAGTCTTAGGATATACAGGTGCATCTCAATAAATTAAAATGTCGTGGAAAAGTTCATTTATTTCAGTAATTCAACTCAAATTGTGAAACTTGTGTATTAAATAAATAAATTCAGTGCACACAGACTGAATTAGTTTAAGTATTTGGTTCTTTTAATTGTGGAAGGCCACTGTCAAAGAAACCTGGGCTTCCATACCACCTTAGCAGTGCCACAGGCTGATTGTCTCCATGCCACGCCGCACTGATGGAGTAATTAATGCAAAAGGAGGCCCAACCAAGTACTGAGTACATGTACAGTGGGGCAAAAAAGTATTTAGTCAGCCACCAATTGTGCAAGTTCTCCCACTTAAAAAGATGAGAGAGGCCTGTAAGAGATAGTGAATTGGTGGGTTTTTGTGAAATGTGAGCCAAAATCATCACAATTAAAAGAACCAAAGACTTAAACTACTTCAGTCTGTGTGCATAGAATTTATTTAATACACGAGTTTCACAATTTGAGTTGAATTACTGAAATAAATTAACTTTTCCACTACATTCTAATTTATTGAGATGCACCTGTATATAAGGGCTAGAGGATTCTTCAAAGTCTGGTATTTTCTAAGGAATCTCTGCATTTCAGGACACAACACAGATGGCAGGGATGAAGTACTCCAGCTGTCTGTTGTTTATTGAACCCTGTCATCTTGCTTGAGTTAATGGTTGGCCATAATTGATATAGGAGGCCAGAACTAGGTTATTTATTATCAAAATCTATATCATGTGTTTCTTTCATAATAATTGATGTCTGGAGTGAATCAGATACACTCACACAAAACATTTTTCATCACTACTGTAAAGTAGGTCTTTTGTAAATGATATACATTTTTTATTTTTTTGGGAAAGAGAACATGGCTGGTGAGCAGAAAATGAACAAACTTTTGAGCTTTTTCTACACATTATTGTCCATGATTACTTTCTTTTTATATTGTTATTGCTAGTGTTGTAGAAAGACTTTCTCTAAAAAAAATCCAGATGCCAAAATTAGACTTTATTTGTTGAGACAACAAAGCCAAGATGCCTAAAAAAATGCTATTAGAGAGAATAATTAAAAGTGATACATGTATAATCGAGTAAATTGTGGACCTACAATATTATATATGAAGAATACAGCATAATAGGTACAGTACGTCTGTCAACTGTCTAATTGTTTTCCTGTCGAGATTGCATCTACTCTAGACAAGTTGATGTCCTCTGTAAGACCTCCTGTTCCCCATTGAATGGTCTTTCCTCAGGAGCAGAGTCTCTACAGGATTTCCTACAATGCCTTGTGCTTCAGTTTCCATGGTGTTATGCATTAATGCCGATCAACAGATGGCACCAGGAGTGCTTTATATAAAAACCCTATAAGAGAAGATGAAAACAATGCTGTTAGATCATCCAAGTCAGTTCCCAGCTAAAAAAAATATGTTCTAAGAATGTTTTGCATAACATTCCCGGTGAGTTATCAAAATGTTATTTCTGATTGTTCTCTGAACGTTCAAAACATCCAGTTTTTAAAATGTTTAAAAAAAAAATTTCTTCATTATATTCAAACGTTAAGAGAAAATTCCATTTTATTATTTTGCACACATTATGGGAATGTTACTTTTGAATGTTCTCTGAACGTTCTGAAACAAGTAGTAACATTTAAAAACAATAGACAAATGTCTAACTAAAACGTTTCAGGAAACATTTCAGAACATTTTTAAAGACCAGATAAGTTTTGAATGAACATCATTATTAACATTAATGGAAGAACAGTTGTTTTTAACTTTGAGAGAACCTTGCCATAATGTTCTGAGAATATTCTCTATTAGGTCGTCTAACACCGTGTTCTCATTGTCCTAAAGTATTCAAAAAACACACTTTTTTTGCATAATGTGAAGCTTCATGAGTTCAGTTTTCTTATGCAGAAGCCAGAACTTTTTGCCATTTTATCTAAACAGTCCAAATAGTTCAGAAAGGGAACAATATTCAGAGGGAGAACAAAGGTTGTGAAATAACTAGAGTAAAGAAAAAAGGAAGCTAAAGCATGAGTGCTTCCAGCTAATGTGGTGGTTGTGACTAATTAAACAATTTTTTTTTTTAATTCTCAAAAAAGTATGCACAAAAATCCTGATGTTCTACATGTGACCCTTTGGAAGTTGTCATGTTTGATGCCTCAGTTCAATTTTCATTTCACTGAAATGTAAGCTGTAAGGTGTTTTTGCAGTTACAGTTGGAAATGTATTGACATACTGTATATTGGAAGTCAGCAAATAATCATCTCTGGATAAGGAAGAAAACAACAGAAAATAGTGATAGTTAGGAGATAGTGAAGTTCAATGACTGAAACTTTTATCAGGCACATCTTAAAGAAATAGTTCACCCAAAAATGAAAATTTGCTGAATATTTACCCACCCTCAGTCTATCCAAGACGTTTGTTTCTTCTTCAGAACAGATTTGGAGAAATGTAACATTACATCACTATGCTCACCAATGGATCCTCTGAAAAAAACTCATCTATACCTTTGATGGCGTGAGGGAGAGGACATTTTTCATTTTTGGGTGAAATATTCTTTTAAGACATGAAATAATAATGAACACTACTTTTATGTATTAAAGTTTGTCAGTTTCTTCCTATTGTAATACAGTTTTAACATCAAGTTAAAGAATAAACTTATTATGACACAATTGTGTTAATGTATTATGAACAGTAGTATGTTTATAAATAACATAATATTTATTAATGCTGTTAAAAAAACTGGTTCATTCTTAGTTTACGATACCGAACAAATGCAACCATTTTATTCTCAAATGTTTCCTGCTGTTGGTTTACAGCAATACCTTTTTAGCTGCAGCAGCCCAATCATGCTAGTTTGCATGTGTTTGCTTTAACCGTGTGATATGTTTAGTATGAGTGATGAAACCGTGCCAGCCCAGGTGCTACAGTCAGGAGCCATGAGTTCACTCAGCTGTAGAGTTACATCAGCCATGTCTGTATTACCTTTTAGCTACCTGGGGAAGAAGCACCAAGGGCCTGTCAACATCCCCAAAGGACTACAAGCAGGAAATGTGACAAGTGTTTATTCAACCTTAGTGACACCTCCAACATCAAGCAATCTGTTGGGGTACACCTGAGCCCTGTGTGTGCATGCAAGTCCTTCGTGTGTGCAGTTTAAAATCATAAATTAGGTTTTCTATGATGATAAAACATAAGGTTCACGCATGGACAAAAACTATTGATTATATTACTATAACACAATATTTTGTTGCTCTAAGTCCTCAAAAGAGGCGCACGTAATTGCACCAGAATTGTGCAATAATTTGGTTCTTGACGTTTCGCAATTTATTTCCCATGTAGTTTCCTGTCACTCCTACACAAAGAACATTTCAGTGAACTGACCTTGACTAACACAGATCCATGCCGTCTATAAACTACATGTGACTAAGAATATTTTACTCTCATTTAGCATGCCAAGAGATAGGAGCCTGCTCCACATTACACTCAGTTGATTTCACTCTCTTCCAGCTCCTGCTTGATAAACGTTTCCCCTCGTGCTGGAGTGCCTGTTTTTAAAGTCTGGCTTGGCAGCCAATGACAAGAGGACACCACATCAGACTGGGGACTCGGTGTAAAGCAGCACTAACTGCATCTGATGACAACACCTCAGCTGCTTTGCTAAACAAATAAGGATGAACAAGTGTTTTGATTAAATGTTAAAATTTTATGTGCCTGTGCATGCATCATCTCCCATTATGGCCATTTGACTTACCCAACAGCTACGGATTCCTTCATTTGACATGATTAGCATGATGCAACAAAGTTAATTTCTATATTTTGAATTTTTAAAAAAAAAAGTTAATTTGCCCCATTTTGACCTTTTGTTTCAACATGTCCAAATGGTGATATGTTATATTGTTGCAATGGAAACATTTTTTTTTTTTTACATACTTACAACCCACATATGCCTATATTCAGACACTTGACAATGGAAAATAATTTCAATTACCAGCAATGGAAAATTATTTATTAAATAGCCTATTTTCCACAAAATTTAAACAGAGCAGCAAATTTGAAAATGAAATTATTAATCTAATAGCAAAAATGGAAAATGTCACATAAAACATGAAAATATTGCATTGGCTGACAAATACCCTATCTTAATTATTCCATTTTCTAAAAGGGTGTTTATATATTTGTATGTTATAATATAATTTATTTTAACACCCAGCATGACACTGGTCCAAAGAAAGTTGTTTTTGAACATTGTGTCTCTTAAAAACACTTTGACGGATTGTATAATGTTTACATAAGCTGTTTAACCCTATACACACATTAGCAGGATGTTACCAATCCTTTTAAACCGCAGTGACACAGATACACCCTTTGTTCTAACCCCAATTTAAGACGTGTGTTGACTAGACATTTTATACATCTTTTAGCATTGAGGAAAAGACGCAAAAAAGAATGATCGGGATGAAGGTAAAGATCATGTAGACAAGGTAAATAAATGAAACAAGAGCTATTAAGTATATACTGTATATGCCATATAGGGGCAACCTACTGTATGTATACAAATGGATTTGTTTAATTTAACAATTACAGTGTTCAAATACTAACTCAAATTAATTTCTATTTCATATCTGTTAATCTGGTGTGCTTCCCGACACTCATTTCTATAATTTTTTTTCTCTCTGAAACTTCATAAAATACTGGCATGATGTTAATAGCAGCAATACCGGAGACAGTGATTCTTTGTTATTAAAAAAATTGTACAGGAAAATACCAAATTAACTGAGAGTCACATAAGTATTCAAGTTTTTGGAAGTGCAAAGTAGAATTTCTCCTTTAATTTTATTACAGAGGGGAACTTAAAAAGTCTGGGCAGATGTCAGTTCCCAAAATAGTATATTTTAGGAAATGTAACATTTCAACACTTTTAGAAATAAAGCGAATATAATACAGTAAAACAGTATTTCTACTATATCCTTTAAACCTAGAATTTAAAAAAAATTTTTTTTTTAAATCACACTCTTTAACCACATATACTCTTCAGATTAAACTTTCCTCTTCATTTAAACTTCTAAATCGTAGTACTGTTAAAATCTTGAACATATTTATAGCACAGATTAACAGGTGTCAAATTATGCTCGAAGATGAATCTAGAAAATTTCAGCCAGAAAATGCTTCATGGTGATACTTTGCAGTAGCTGAAGAGTGGCAAAAAAAAGGTAATTATATTTATGCTCGTGCTCTTGGTGTATCTTACTTAGCCAAATGAGAATCAAGGGCGGTTAACCACATGATTAGCAGATGGAACACGTTTCTAACGGTAACCTGCAAACAGGATATGTACCTAAAGCGCATTAGTATCTCTTAGTACAACCTGAGACTATTTTCATAAATATCTCTTGCTACCGTTGCAGTTAGAGGCCCCTCACCCGATCTCTGAGGCCCTCGCTTACAGGTGTAAGGTCACAGAAAGAACATGAGGCCACATTCATGTCAGGATTAAGACTTTTAACATTTAAAGCAGTTAAATTATCAAGTACGTTTTCCCATAAAATATTGTACTATTATATCCTATTTGTCATAAGCATTACATGACTTTTGTGCTCATTAATCTGATGCCATTAAGTAATAACAAACTGTGTCCGTCTTCTGATCATTTATCATAATTAGTTTCAAAATAAGGATTAACTTCCAGAGTACAAGGGATCCAAAGATTAAACAATACTGACATTCAACTAAGCTGATATGTGAAACTTAATAAAGAGAAACATTTTTCAATATTGAAAGAATCATTTATTTGAAATTACTATGTAAAAATAAATGGATGCAATGAATACAACCATTACAAAGAAACATAAATTACAGAAAAATAATGATTGTTTGTTTCTCAACATTGAAACATATAATTGCAAAACACTAAAAGATTAAACTTTTTACATGTCATAAAGACTTGAAATTGTTTTTATTGAATGTGCAGATAGCTACAGAAGCTCGTTTCTGCCATGAAAAAATAAAAAAAGGTAATTGTGACTTTTCATCTCACAATTCAGACTTTGTTTCTCACACTTCTAAGGAAAAAGTCACATATAAACACAGAATTGCAATTTGTAAACTAGCAACTCTAAGAAAAAAAAAAGAATAGTGAGACGTAAACTTAGAATTTTGACTTTTTTCTCACAATTCTGACCTTTTTCCTGCAATTGTGAATTTACATTTCACAATTTTGACTTTTCTTCTAAGAATTGTAATTGCAGCTTTTTATCTCACAATTCTGAGTTTATATCTTATAATTTTGAAGAAAACAAAAAAAAAAGTCAGAAGTGTGAGATAAAAACTCATAATTGTGAGAAAAAATTCACAATCCCCTTTATTATTTTTAAAATAGTAAAAATGTTTTAATTTTTTTTTTATTAAGAATTTGGCTTGCATAGATAACCTTGTGTCTCTTGACCACTGGTATGTTTAGTCCGAGGTCATTCAGGATGTTTCTGGATGTACTGTTTGACAGTATCAACAATAGTTGAAACCTCAGCCATGGCACCTTTACCTGTGAAGACACCAAGACTGGAATGTAAGATGAACCAAAACACAAGAAACATTCATTCATTAAATCCTCCTTTGATCAAAGAGCCTGCTACTCGAAGCCTGCCAGGATCCGTCTGTTTGATCTTCAGTTAACGAATAATGCATGAGTGATTTCACACATTGATGAGAATTGTTTTATCTGTTCTATTTTCCCTTATCAATGCAATTGCCTCATAAAAACCATACACTATCTTAGAAGATACCTTCATCTCCACAGACTAGTTTTTTGGCAATGCATGGTATCTCAACGTAGCCAAAGCTTTTAAGTGTGGCCACTTGCTGTGCAGTGATAGGGTGCTGCCACATGGCTGTGTTCATAGCAGGACAGAAGAGCAGAGGACGGCTGGTGTCCCAGGCCCGCACCACACATGTCTGTCAGCAACAAAATGGGTAAACACACTTACATAATGATGTATCAAAACAAATCCATACAAAATGCCACAACAATGTAATAAATACATGACCTACCAGGAGGTTGTCACATATTCCACTGGCAATTTTACCAAGTGTGTTGGCATCCAGTGGAGCAATCACTAAAAGATCTGCCCAACGTCTCAGTTCAATATGAAGCACAGGGTCAGAGCGCTTTGTCCAAATCTAGCATAGAAATATAAAGAAAGCCCTTCATATCTACTATGAAAAATGCTCTTATCAGGCCAGTCTGGCTTCTGATGTAACGTCACAGCAGGAAACAATATTATGTTGTTCTCCGAATAGTGAAAATGCATCTCTTCCTCTTCAAAGGCTGTACTCACCTCCCACTCATCCTTATCTGTGTACACACGGACAGGGACTTCATTGATATCATAAAAATGAGTGGCATGGTCTGTGGTGACCACACGGACTTCAACCTAGTGAACAGAACAGAAAAAATGATGTGTTCACCCACCAAAAAACCTAAAAAAATATATTTTAACCGTGACGCATATTTGAATCACTTTAAAAAAAAAAAAAATTCACAATAACGAATGAACAGGACTAAAAACTTAAAGTAAAAATAAATATATGAAAATTAATTAAATATTTTTTTTATTTTATAAAACTTGATTTATTTATTCATTCATTTACTTATTTATTTCTGAATCAAATGAATGAATTACTTAACGAATAAATCAATTTGATCAATTTATTTATTCCTTTATTTGTAAATCTAATAAATAAATAAATATTCACAAGAAAAACCTATTCGTTTTTTTATATCCTCTATTTTATTAATTCTGCAAGGCAAAATGCAACAGCCACTTAAACCAAAATAAATTATTTAAAATGATTCAAATGTTCTAAAATTCATCTCTATGTTAACTTAATTGTTAACTTAAAACTTAATTTCCATCTTTAAAAACTTTACTTTGTATTTTATAAACTAAGTTTGTAAGAATAACGTTCAATGTTGTAACAAACAGCACTCTCTAGTGGATAAATATGTGAAATGACATTGGCGAACATGATCAAATCAACGACAGCAGTGGCTCTGTGAAATCATGCATAAACTGTTTGAACATATATTCATGCATATTATGCACTTACCCCTGGAATCTCAAGCAGTTGTGTTGCCAACAAAGGCGCCTTGAGTGCAGCTACACTGCCAGTCAAACCGACCAGAACATGAAATCTTGTACTATTTGTTTGCAAGTCTAGTTGTACTTGATCAGATTCAGAATGCTGCTGCATTATAGACAAATCCTTAATCCTCTTGTTTACTATACAGGACTTTTTTTTTCTTTTTCTTTTTTTTTGGTTAGTTTCCCCGGTCTAAAGTGTTTCTCTTGAAAGGTATGATATTTGTATCATTCATATTTGAAATGTATTTCGGGATGAGAAGTTTTATTGGACATTTAAACAGCACATGTAATGAGCAGTGAGTCTAGCGTCCGGGCATGTCAGTCGTCGCTCAAGCTTCAGGTTTTCTCTACTTCCGTAAACATTGGAGTTGTTGCAAACATCGTCACAGCGCCGTCGCTGGCTGGAAGTACCGAGGAAAATGACATACTGTACGAAGCCGGCAAACCGATAATGTTCCTACATATAAGATGATGTACGCCTTTATTTATCAAAATGAAATATAATTTGAACTTCGTTTAAAAAAGTAATTCCCAGTGACGAATTATACTACCCATAATCCTGAGGGCTAAATGTATTGTATTTCATCCTTATAATAAAAATCGATTAATTGATAGTTTTATATAGCACTTTGTATTTTCTATTTATTAATTTTGCATAATTTATATATTATCGTCGTTCTTTCATTCGGTTATGTCATCCGCAGTGCTTCATGGGCAGCGTAGTTCATTTGCTCATAAAGACGTTACGTCCTTTGTCTTTTAGACCGATTTCCGTTTCTTTAAATCAATGTTTGAATGTTGTGATTTGTTTCAGGCCCGAGTGGTTTAATTCAAGGCTTAAAACATTTGACTGTTGAGTTCTATAGAAAATGAATGGGATAACGTTACTTCCTGAACGTGAAAAAGTGGGCGGCGAGTGTTGCGTTCACTACAAGTGCACGCATGCGCATTCGAAGAAATACTCTCTGGACAAATGACAGAATCCTTGGAAACGTCTTCCGGCTGCTTGTTACAAGATTTACGTCGCCTGTCATTCATTTTCAAATCTTAGCATTATTGAATGTGAATATTTGCAATGCAGGCTCTCACACCTCATGTGTACTGGGCGCAGCGGCATGGGGAGATATATCTGCGAGTGGAGATCAGTGATGCACAGGTAAGAAAAACTTGCTTTGGGGCAATTATTTCATAATAGTCATTTTCTTATTCTGGTTTCTTTTCGCATTTATTGCATTTAATATATGTGCAAATCCAGACTGTAGGTTATTGAACTATAAAACGGAATGGTGTAAGGTTAATATTCAGCCTCTGTAGGTCTGTTGACAGAGCTTGCATCAAGCCTAACGTTAGATCACAGAGAATAAAAATGAAGACTACTGAAAGGGAGATCAGGACTTGATCCTGCTGGACCCATTAACCATCTGGCCCAGTTACAATGGCAGGGCATGTTTTATTTACAATCCAGTTTCTGATATTGGAGGAGCATCTGCACCTTTTCCCCTCATTGCTTTCTCAAGGCAGGTTAAAGCGTGTTTGACCAACCCTCTAAATAAGGTGCATGGATAGAATATCCTTCTTCTGCCACTGGGAGCTCTGAAACAAAGGTGGTATTGCTGTGTTATATTAATAGGGTTACTATGACGTCCCTTTATGCAAATAAATGTTAAAACGGTTTAGAAAGCTGCTACATTGTTTTCCAGAGTATGTCTCCAGTAAGTCAGAACAGCAAAAGAAAAATAAAACTTTTGGCATACATGGGTCAAAACATAATGACATCAGTTTTGACAACACTTTTTAATTGCCAAACCTGTCAACACAAGCCCCAAAAACCAGTGGTCCTCAACCTTTTTTAGTCCAAGACGCCCCATTGTTGTTTGGCACTTACTGAAACCCACCAATTCACTATCTCAACAAATTAGAATACTTCACAAGACCAATAAAAAAATTAATTTTTAGTGAATTGTTGGCCTTCTGGGAAGTATGTTCATTTAATGTGCATGTACTCAATACTTGGTAGGGCCTCCTTTTGCTTTAATTACAGCCTCAAATTCGGCGTGGCACGGAGGTGTTAACTTTTCCACAACATTCTAATTTATTGAGATGCACCTATATATATATATATATATATATATATATATATATATATTTACTCAGTTTCTACTTGTGCAAATGTGTAAACTCTTCAGTACGTAATAGAATTTTACTGAAACCTCATGAAAACAGTGGGGTTTTCACAGAGCAAAAAACCTGGATTGCTAGGCCTGGATAAGTCATGTAAAATGTAAAAATCTGCATTATGATATCAGCCTGCTGGTCATTTGTACACTTGTTCAAATCTGTTAATTTCAAAATATTGTAAACACTTTAAAATTATTTTTAAAAACATGAAATATCAATGGTCAGAAAGCCTGACTCGGTGAATGTGTTGTTTTATTATGCAATCCATTCATTACTGATGCTTCATTATTTTATAACAGCATATTATAATATCAGTTTGATGCATGGTGCATTTAGAGGCATTGTACTGATATAACAGGCAGTGAGTAGGAGGAGGAGCTTGAAACTTCACATTTCTTTTTTTCTCGTTTTGTCTCAATCGCACAGAATCTCAGTATTGGTGTAGAAGAGAACATCCTTCACTTCAAAGGTACGTCACAACCAACCACCAGCAGGACTCTCTTTCTCTTCAGCTGTGTGACTTTTGTTAATTTTGCTCTTTTCAAGGTCAAGGGCATGGAGCAAAAGGAGAAAATGAATATGAATTCAGCCTGGAATTCCTAAAACCGGTTAAACCTGAGGTAACCGCCATCTTCATTTAATGTTTTGTGAAAAATTGCAAAAAAAAACTAAAACATCTATGTTTGGTTGCACAATGAAGTGCAGTGAACATTTACCTTGTCAAAAACAGAAGAACATTCAGTTTGGTGCTTCTTTCTGTTTGATTATGTTGGAGGAACATGAAAATGTTTGTGTACACAGGTAAAACACAAATCCACTCAGAGGCAGGTGAATATCACGGTAAAGAAGCCGGAGCACATCTGGTGGGATCGGCTCACTAAGCAAGAGAAGAAGCCTCTGTTTTTAGCACCTGATTTTGACCGCTGGCTGGATGAGTCAGATGCAGAAATGGAGCTCAGAGAGAAGGTAAAGAGGTTTACTAATAACCAAAAACATTAATTATTTGTTATACTTGAGGAGCTTCAAAGTAGGTCACTGTCTGATGTGTTAAACTGTTTTCTGCACTCAGGAAGAGAAAATAAACAAAGTCAGCATTGAGTCAAGGGTTCATAAGGACCGTGAGTATATATTACATTTTTTCCAAGTATAAAGTAAACACATTGGGTCAGCTTACCAAATACTAACCATGTATTCATTTTTTTTATGTTACTGTGTTTGCAGCTTTTCTTGGCTTGAAAAAAGGTTTTCTCTTTATGTACAATTTGGTCCAGTTCCTCGGTTATTCCTGGATATTTGTCAACATGACTGTACGTCTGTTCATACTTGGGCAAGGTTAGTCTAGTTTTTCAGCTTTGTTTTGTAAGCAGCTTAAAGATACACTTCTGCTTTTTAGCTGTTGTCATTGTGAGGAAATGCATATCATTTGAATTTTTTTTAAAGGCCTGTTATGCAAATTTTTCATATATATATATATATATATAGAGAGAGAGAGAGAGAGAGAGAGCTTCTAAATATCATTTATAATCCTGGGTTAAAACAAAAAAAAAACACTGTGTTAACACCGCATTGCATTGCTTTGCTAGAATTGTACAGTGTGATCTTTTTCAATTGTGAAAAGACCCTTTCATTAGATCGTTTCAAAGTCATTGTCCTTACTGTTTTTTTCTCAACCCAATAGATTCTTTCTACGACACATTTCATACCATTGCAGACGTGATGTACTTCTGTCAGATGCTGGCAATAATGGAGGTTATTAATCCTGCTGTTGGGTTGGTTAAGACTGGAGTCATGCCTGCTTTCATTCAGGTATGTCTGGTGCGCCCCATGCTTTAGTAACCAATTAAATGCACTTCATTGTATACTATTTTGAATAATACATTTCTCTTGTTAAAGGTGATGGGGAGAAACTTCATCCTTTTTGTCATATTTGGTACTTTAGAGGATATGCAGAACAAGCCAGTGGTCTTCTTTGTCTTCTATCTGTGGAGTACAATTGAGATATTCAGGTAATTATGTGAATTATTTATAATAGTATGGTACATGCGTGATCATATTGCATATTTATTAAGAGCACAGTTTCTGCGAATGGTGAGGAAATGTAGGAGTTTGTTTCATGGGGTAATATGCATTTCTTTATCTGCAGGATATCCTCTTCTGTTTGTTCTGAGCCAGATGCTAAAAATTTAACTTCCTATATGCAGTCGTTAGTTTGTTAAATTAAATGCATTTTCTCTTTCCTAGATATACTGAAAATTAGAACCTAAATTGGAATTACAGCGACAGAATACAAACATTGGAAAGACATTTACCCGTATATCTTTTTGAGCGTGGTATGTGCATGAATATGATTTAAGGTATTTTTAATGTTCTTTGCTCTTTTATCAGTGATGTGGTTTTTGTACAGGCACAGTTTATTCACACTTCTTCTGCTATCATTCTCTTCCTGTGGGCTCACACAACTTATCACTAGGGGACACATATCCGTGTGCAAATAGAAAAATAGCACAGCCATTACCTCAAAACTAGGGCTGAAAGCAATGTAACTAGTTCATATGACAATATATAAATGAGAATGCATATCTGCAATAGTTTTGAATGTTGCATTTTTGTAATTTGTTTATATTTTTTATTTTTATGAAATAAATATTTTTATGAAAATAAATATACACTTACCAATACTAACTTCAAAAGTTGGGGGCCACTAAGATTTTTTAAATCTATTTTATTCAGCAAGGATGCATTAAATTGATCAAAAATGTATCATGGTTTCCACAAAAATATTAAGCAGCACAACTGCATTCAACATTGATAATAATCATAAATGTTTCCAACCAAATCAAGAATTATGTGACAGTCTGGAGTAATGACTACTAAAAATTCAGCTTTGCATTACAGGAATAAATTATATATATATATATATATATATATATATATATACTTTTTTTTTAATCACATCAATGCATTCTTGGTGAGCATAAGAGACTTAAAAGAACATAAAAAGAGACTCAAAAACAAAAAAATTTTACTGACCCCAAACTTTTAAATGGTAGTGTGTATTTTTATGTTTTGATTTAAAAAGCAGTGTTGTTATTGTAATCATCTGAGCCCTACAGCCTGGTCCTTTTTGTTGAATAAAAACCGATCTAATCCTACAATTGTAAAAATGAACCATAGGTATCCTTTCTACATGTTGGCCTGCATTGATACGGAATGGAAGTTGTTGACTTGGTTGAGATACACCATATGGATACCCCTGTACCCGCTTGGAGTGCTAGCTGAAGGTATGTGTTCTCAAGTCATAATCTGTAGACTATCCCCCCCCACCACAGGAAAAATCATGATGGGCTGTTCATGAGAAGGTGAGACATTAATGTATAATATACATGTATAACTGACAGCTTTTCATATGCTCTCTTATATTACGATCAGCTGTGGCGCTGATCCAGTCCATCCCCATCTTCGATGAAACCAAACTCCTCAGTATTGCTCTGCCTAAAGCCATTGGCATGTCTCTCAGCTTCTCCTACATCCTGCAGCTCTACCTGGTGATCATGTTCCTGGGTACGGTCTATAAAATACATGCAAATAAGTAAAACCAGGGTTCCCACAATGTTTGTCCAAAATATTTAAAGAGATTTTAAAGAACATCGTAGAGTCAATCAAATATTTTAGAACTAAGCATACATTGCCATTACAGTTCCATGACGTTTTAATATTTCATTAAATTGTTTAATTCCCTAATATTTCCAGGTTCTCAATGTCTGTGGGAACCCTGTAAAACAGTGTAACTGCTATGCTATATAAATACATTTTCGACAATTTCAGGCCTCTTCATCAACTTCCGCCACCTCTTCAAGCAGAGGAGTAGACGGTTTCGCACAAAAAAGAGGAAAGCCAACTGAGGGGAAGGTGAAGCCACATGCTTCATTCTCCATGTGTGTCTCTGTTTTTGTTCGATTTAATCTGCCACCTCCATTTTCTTTCTTTACATTTGCCCTCTGTCACAGAGAAGTCATTATTGAGGGAAAACTATTTCTCTTTCAAACACCCAAGTCAAATTCATTTACTTTCTATATACTGAAATACTGAAGGACCATGACTCAGTTGTAGAGGATAAAGATGACTAATTTAAAACACTAGAAAGAAGTATATCTTATCAAATAATTCTAAACCAGGACCATGAAGGTATTTATACATTGTATCATTCCATCTACATGCAGTATGTTTGCGTGTTTGTAGTAGATTAGCTGTGTGTCAGACTTAAGGAAGCAACATTTTATTTTCCTGTCATTCCCTGAGATGTGTTGTAGTAGTTGACAGAGCACTGACAACAACAACATAGACCATGAGCCTCAGGGAAAACGTCATGAAGCATTCAAGTCACATGAGAACAGCCTATTCAGTGTTGTTGGATGTGGAATCTGGACATGAATGTGTAAATGCAACTGTTAAATATTTAATTAAATTTCAATGAAACAAAACATTTTCAGATGACTACCATTAGGCATAAACTACAGGCAGTTTAATTTCTGTCATTGTTAGAAAAAGTTATTTACATAAACAGTTGTTGGTCTGAAAACAGATTCCAAAGTCTCCAAATGCATTTTCTTGGGAAAAAAACAATGTTTTTCTTTCCTCAAATTGAGTGTTCAGTAACAATGTATGTCACAAAGGTTTTCTCTCATTTTATCTCCATCACCAAACATATGTGGCACTACTAGAACATGGGAAAATGCCACATTTGTGTGATTCTGCCACAGTAACTCATTTCCCTCGGACAAATATTTCACATTGAGTTTTTAAATAAAGGTTCATTCCTCTATAAGTGATCTGGTAGTTGTCCATTGAGCGTTGTACCTCCATCCTCTATATTCTGTCGGCTCCTCCTCCCCCTGAGAAATCAGTGAGCATGGGGGTAATGTTGTGTTCATAGGCCGCATACTTGGAGTCTCCACTACTAGCCAGTTTAAGCTGCTGGGCAGCATGTGAGAGCTGGAAGGCGGCATCAGGATGGGCAGAGTCAGGCAGCAGTGTACACTCCCTCTCTAAAAGTTCAGCCACACTCTTAAGAAGCTCCCAGAAACCAAAGGCGAGAGCGGCCTTTCGCAGACGGTTTAGTTCCTACAGTAAAGAAAATATAAATGTTACACAAAAAAATTATTTTAACTGTAATCAACAGGGTCATATTTCAGCATACGATATCCTATCTACATACTAAACATTCATTTATTTATTTATATATATATATATATATATTGAGAGAGAAATTGAAGAATTGAATATGCATAATTACCCACCTTATAGAAGGTTTGTGTTTTTTCTGGCAGTTTCCTTGCATTACGGAGAATTTTCTGTACATCTGTCTGAAAAACATTCAGTGAAAATGACTTCTAATCAGTGGCCTGTCGGATATATTAAATGTAGTGTAGTATTCAGGTGTATACCTGCAGTCCACTGGCTTTAATCCAGACAGTAACATTCTGAGCATAGCTTCTTTTGTTTTTCGGCTGTATGGGAAAAGGACTTTTACTGTCATCTTCGCCATAGGGATTTTCAGCTGCATCTGTATGTCAAGCAAACAAAGAATCATAGTGAACGGATATTTATACCTTTGGCCAGTAAGCAAAACCTTATGCAAACAATGAGCAAATGTTTTTATTATGTATATGTCTCTAGTCTCAGAAGGAACCAAAGCATGAGGAAAATACATATTTAATCATGCAAATTTGTGGTTATACTACTGTTATCCCTGACCCTGGTGTGTTTACCTACAGGTTTCCTAACTGAACTCAGTTGACCATCAAGGTTACTTTTGTTTCAGTGTATTAATTATTAACGACTTGAACATACTGCATAATGCAATACAACACAGTTTATTTTTTACTTTATTTTAACAGGCATTTAAAGTGTGGCTGTTCCAGAAAAATAGTGAAAATGTGCTACCTGAGGCAGGGCCAAGCTGTGACATTCTGCCCAACCAGGGCAGAGGCTCTGAGCCGGGCTCAAAGAGTGACATCATTAGATTAGACTTCTTCTTACTGTCTGCCTGGGAATAAAGCATCCCGAGCCAGTCTGGCCTGTCAGAGGAAACATGGACAGTGAAATTTCTTATCAGGCCGATACCGATAACAGAAAAAATGAGCCGATATGGGCCGATACCGATATGGTGGCCGATATATCGTGCATCCCTAAAAACTTTTATTTCAGAGTAACTAGGAAATTAATCTCCAATATGTTGGTGATGAAAACAAATCCATCTCATCTGACAGTGCAATCTATTAAAAGAACATTTTTTATATATTGCCAACATTTTGAATGCTTATGAAAAGGCAGATGCATATTTTCATACTGATCCTTACCCTAGTTGTACAAGTGCCACCATGCCCTCCACCTTTAGGCTGCCATGTAGAAGAACACAGAAGTTTGGGCTCTTTCCAGCCATCTGATTTGTGGAGGTCTCTTCCTCTGTGTCATCAGTGGCCCCCGTACCGATCTCATCCCCCTCTGTCAAGCAAAACAACATGTCTGTGAGCCCTAGACGATCTGGCAACGTTAATAAAGTCACACTGTATTAATGTTAAAGTATATATGTGTGTGTGTGTGTGTGTGTGTGATTAATATATAAAAAAATATATTATACTACAATAATTAAAATAATCATTAACAACTAAAAAAGTCATTTAAATTGGTTTAAAAATTTTGCAAATAAACAAGTTTGAAAATTAGCAGCTTTGTCATTACAACAGAAGTACCAGTAAATAAATAAGGATGTGGATAAGATGACCTAGGAAATATGAAGCAAAATACTGACCTTTGTTCACAGCAATGGGCAGGACCAAGTGCCTGGATAAAACCGGAGGGCTGGAGATATCTCCAATCTCAATAAAACCCACAATCTCCAAGTCTATATATACAACACAACAAGGTAACATAACTATCAAGTGCACTTCGCTCCAATTTCCTCTTGTAGAATCTAGCATGATTTGCAACAAATAAAAACATTTATTTATTTACATTTACTGTCTGATTAAAGCCCTTAAATGTAATACTTATTATATACATTTATATTTATACTTAACAGATTTATTATTTAAACCTGCTCACACAAAATGCCTTATTTATATATTATTAATAATGAGAACATTTCAATTAAAAACAAAACTTGAATAGTTGAATGCTTGCATTAGAACAACAAGAGGGTGACATTAAGGACACGATCATTTCACTAGCTTCTCTGCTCATACCTGTTTGCACTGTTTTGGGTATGGGATCCACTTCCTCATCTATCGTCACTGGCTCTGGCCTGGGAAAGACCTGCACATCAGAGGTCAGGTTTCCACAGCGCAGCACCGCATGGAAGGGAGAGTATGCCTGGTCAATCAGCTTACTGCCAACACAAAAGTGATGTTAACCACAAAATGTTGCATAAACAAAAATGTGCACTTAATTAAATCAAATACAAGAACATACAGTATTTATGCACAAAGTAATATGATCACTCACCCAAACATAGACTGGACACTTTTAAGACAAAGGGGTCCCTCCATCGTGTATATCTGACCTTCTCCGCCGTTCAAATTAATCAGCTGCTCTAAGTTATCCATGCTATCCGTAGCTTGGAGCTTCAGGGGACATCAAAACAACATAGATTAAATAAAGGAAAAAACTTTTTTTTTAACTTTAAATAATTTAAGTTAGTCATCAAAGCAACATTTCATGTGTACTAAAATAGCTAAACCTGAAATAAAAATGAATAAATAGACAAAAAAAAAAGAAAATCACTAAAACTTTAAAATAAAAACGAAAAATATAAAAATGAAAACTCATTCAAAATAATGATAAAAAATAAAATAGTATCTCAATCATACTAAAACAACATTGGTAAAGACAGTGAAAACAGACTAAAGTACCTCCTCTGCATTTGCAATACACATGACATAGAGTTTGGAAGGGAATGGGAAAGGCAGTGGGAACTTCTTGTCCTCCACTCGTTGTTTCACTGTTTGCAGGGAATGACGCAAAGATCCACGACCAATGCCCAGTGCACCGTCAGTAACCAGTATAACCTACAGGCCACCATAAGAACAACATAAACACTGATAAACAACGTCAATGCAGTCAAATCAACACATTTAGCATTATATATATAACTATCTGTAGAAAATACAATGGGACAATTACCTCAACTGTACATAAAAAAAAATCAATGTGTATTATTTAGACACTCTGTTAAAGCGGTAACCAGTATAAAGCATCATTCATTACCATTTACTGAACAGATCAAACAGCACATTGCTAGCTATTTTGAAAATGTACTGTTCATTTCAATGTTTATGCACATTGTATATTCCATAATACAATGTATTTTCAATAATTAGATTTTTTTTTTTTTTTTTTACCTGACACGGGCAAGAGGTTCCCCATTCCTGCTGTACTACATTACTAACACCTTGCAATGCAGCCTCCAGGCAGGTTTTATCAAAGTCTTCGAGGTTATTCAAAGCTTCCTGCAAAACATTGAATGAGAGATAACAATATGACCCCAGACAACTTAAATTGATTTAGACAGAATGACAACCGGTCTGTTTTTACCTGCAGAGTATTGTAGTCTCTGCTGAAGGGCACCATAAGCTCCCAGAGGGAGGAGAAGGCGACAAGTGAAGTGAACTCCAGTCTGTAGTTTGTGGCCATGTGTTCAAATAGCATGGTCAGTCCATGAACTGCCAGGTTCTTTCTTTGAAACTCTTCACTGCCCTCCACTGACACGGGTCGTGTCATGGACAGCGACGAGTCCATAAGAACCACAGTGGGCATGTTTGCACGCTTTTCTCTTTACACTTTGAAGAACAATTATTCATGAAAGCTTGAGACATCTGTGTAAAAACAGGAGCATATATGACAGTGTGACCACATAGGATTCTGCAGTGGACATAACAACACAACCACGTCTGGTTAATTAAAAACGCACATACAATAGTTCCCCTGAATTTGTAAGTTTGTTTTACTTAACTACACACACACACACACACACACACACACACACACACAAAGCTTAAACCAGCCTAAGATGGTTTGCTCGTCTTTGCTGGTTTAAACTGGTCTAACTAGTCCTGTCCAGCTGGTCTCCCAGTCTGACCGGCTTACAGAAACCAAAACCCCTCTAAAACCAGCCGACAGAGCTTCCTGAGTTTCTTTGCCGGACATACACATAGTTTATTTAACGTTATTTGTTTTTCAATGTTTCATGTTACAAAACAACCAAAGTATGAATTGTTATGTCAGTGTCCTGCCAAACGTTCGCACTGTAAATTTGACTGGAAAATGATCATAAACGTTTTAAATAAAGTAGATACTGCCTATTTCCGAATACAATTCGTAGATATGCATTGCAGCTTTTGCATATTTCAACAAAACGTTAAAATCTTACCCATCGCTGAAATCCCTTCTTCTTAACCAAGTGTGCACCGTGATAAGCGGACCGTTTGGAAACAAAAGAAACCTGCCAACTAGTTCCCAGTCGAGAACGCGCGAGAGAAAATTATATTTTAAAAGTTCTGTCCAAATATAAATGATCTCTTAAAATAAATGAAAAAAGTACAAGAGATAGCCTAAACAGAAACGTGCATATCTAGTATAATGCTGTGGACAAAAACGGTTAGAATCTGTTAAAAATCTCATTGTGGGCCAATTTAATACTAATCTGTAATCCATCATCACCATAATTATGTAATAACAATAAACTATGATCCAAAAGTTGATTTAAGACATATATGATGTATTTTTAATTAGCCGCTTAACGCGTGCACTCACTTTCTACAATTCTGAATGAAAAGTATATGAGCAGAATAATTGGGATAAATGGTTCAAGACGTAATGAGAGTGTGAGGAGAGAGTACATCTAATCCTCTTAAAAGACTTCAGGTATTAGGTATTGTGCTGATCCTCGCTGAAGAGCTGTCCTGCGGTGCGTCCTGCTTGACCTGAAGCAGCGCTCACAGCATCCGTGCCGTTCACTACAGCCCAGCTGTGAGACAGCCGCGGGCATCGCCTTTCAACCGGTAGGTTTCTTTGGCGTGTGCTGAATTATTTTTTGCATGAGAGCAAAGGAAGTTTTATTATACATTTCTTTGTTAATATGGCTCATTTATGGTTGATATAGAAATACCTGCCGCGACCATATAGTTGGTCACACATTTTAGGGTTCATGCTGCTGTGTTTACAAAACACGTAATTTTCATTGTTTTTGTGGAGCTTCTTATAATGACAATGCTATAACTAATATAGGTTGACAAAAACTTGAGACGGATGGTTTCCATGCTACGTTCGTTTAGACGCAAATGAAAGAAATGCTTCAAGGAATGCTTAATCATTGATTCATTCAGAAGCATTGTCAAACGTTTTTATTATTATTAAGGGGCAATATTTATTTCTTGAAACAGCTGGGGCACCTTTTTATCTTTATTATGGCGTTTTTCCTAACCATGTATAACACACTGTGCTAATCATTTAAATGAAATACTTAACAGAGTAGACAGACAGACAAATAGACAGATAGATAGATAGATAGATAGACAGATCGATGTCCCAAGCTCATGTTTTCCTCAATTTCTGACCATCATCAGAAGTTTGATCCACATTTTAAACAATTCACATGCTTCTACCAATGCAACTTACAAGAAGCTAGAAATGTTAAAATATATATTTTAAATTTTGTTTAATTTAATTCAATGCATTGTGTTGGTTGGATGAGGTCACTCAGGAGTGTAATGGCCACTGTAATCTTCTGATTCTGCATTCAGTGTTTCCTATACAACTGTTGCACTCAGTATTCCTCCTTTTATCCACTGTAAGGTCTGTGAGAGGAAACCTGCACCACAGAGAAAATGAGATGAGTCAGTCTGAGAGTGAGTGCTGCACACCCCTGGAATTTTTTGGGGGAGATTCTGGATCTTCTGGGTGTCATTGCCCTAAAAAACAACTTGGTGCCCTTTAGGAAGCATACTAGAAAATGTTGCTAACTCGAAGAAAGAGACTTCATCTTAGCCGGATTATATTTCTTCTCTCTGGGGTTTTCCTTTGTTCTTTATATCAACTCACTATCAGAGCCAGACTACCAGAACCCTGGCCTGAGCCCCAGACAGTAGGAAGACCTGAGGATGGCTCTGAACTTGGCTCTGGACTGTCGGAGACAACTGAGGTTTTTACTAATTTGACCGCTGCTGAGCCAAAGAGCTCCATCCACACAGATGGGGTCCAGTCGTCAGAGACGGTGACAAATGTACCCATCCCAACAATATCTATAACAGAGACACCTACAACTACCACAAACAGGACAATCATCCATTGCATCTATATTGATCCAGACCTTCCAAAACCCACCCCAGTTCCTACTCCGGCAACCAATATGACCACTTTATGGCCCAACACTACAGCGTCCAGACCTGGAGAGGCACCACACATGAAGGGCGAGTACCCGGAGGACATCTTCACCATTGAGGAGCGACGCAAAGGCTGGGTCATTCTTCACATCTTTGGAATGGTATACATGTTTGCTTCTTTGGCCATCGTCTGTGATGAGTTTTTCGTTCCTACATTGGGGGTTATCATAGACAAACTGGAGATCTCAGATGATGTGGCCGGGGCAACGTTCATGGCTGCTGGAGGCTCTGCTCCTGAACTCTTCACTTCCTTGATCGGTGTCTTCATATCTCATAGCAATGTGGGCATTGGAACCATCGTTGGCTCGGCTGTCTTCAACATCCTATTTGTGATCGGAATGTGTGCGATGTTTTCCCGGGAGATGCTTCACCTCACCTGGTGGCCTCTCTTTCGGGATGTGTCGTTCTACATCCTCGATCTCATCATGCTCATCATCTTCTTCTTGGACAATACCATTATGTGGTGGGAGAGTATGATGCTGGTGTGCGGTTATGCTACCTATGTTGTCTTCATGAAGTACAATGTTCAGCTAGAGCAAGCTTTTAAGTCTCAACTCAGGAAACACAAGAACATCGTCAAAGTTATCGCGGTCGAAGAACCTGAGAAGGTACGCCTCATTATTTATGACTTTCATTTTCAGAATTATAGAGTCATTGGATAAGATATTTGGGTCAATGGCACATAAGAGTTTTTTGATGAATCACATCACATGTCACAACCTAAACTTAACGTGCCTCGTTATAAAAGGGCCAAATTTTCAGATATTTTAATTAATAAATAATAAAAGATTATGCCAGACTACTTAATAAGATTTTCTTTTTAAAGGGGTCATATGATGCGATTTTAATTTTTCCTTTCTCTTTGGAGTGTTACAAGCTCTTGGTGCATAAAGAAGATCTGTAAAGTTGCAAAGACTAAAGTCTCAAAACCAAAGAGATATTCTTTATAAAAGTTAAGAGTTAACCACGCCTACCTAAAACGGCTCGTTCTAACACGCCCCCACATGTCTACGTCACGATGTGGGAAGATTTGCATAACGCCGCCCAAATGTTCACGCAAAAAAAGAAGGTGTAACTTTTATTCTTGCTGTTGCCGCCGCTGCCATGTTGTGGAGTCGCTGTGTGTTTCGTTGTGAAAGCGAAACTACTTTGTTTGGCCTTCCAAAAGAGGACACAACTAGAAATCAGTGATTAAGTTGTGTTTACAACACTGTTCCAGAACAGTTCAACCCAAATATTCACATGTGTGCAGCGCATTTTATGGAGGATGAGGACTGTTTCCTGAACCAGTAGCCTACAATGCGTCTGTGGCACAAAGGCTGTTTCTATAAAGTGGGGCAGTTCCAGCTTTGCAAGGACAGTCTGGCGCTTCTGACTCACAGCCTGTAAGTTTTTTATATTTAAATAATTTGCCACTGATGATTCAAACGCGAGTTTTGAGCAGTGTAGAGTAGGCTTGTTGTTTGTTGTTTCTCCGATCACAAATGCAGATATGGTTTTATGTTTACGCAGCACGATACGCAACGCATAAAAAGACAGTATAAGTCATTATAATCAGTAATTATGTCCCCACTGGATGCAACAAATGCCAATCAGAGCACATCTCGCTTTTCAGACCGATGAGCTTTGTAAAAATCGACGCGTTTCAGAAAGGCGGGGCATAGAGGAGCAACAATAATTTACATTATATGGAAAATAATGTGTTTTTTTAAACCTTAAACCGCATAAACACATTGCATTACACCAAATACACAAAATAATGTTCTTTTTAGCAGCATCATATAACCCCTTTAAGAGGCTTTTTCTGCATTTTTGTATACAGTTGTATAACCCTGAAATTGACTTCATGCACCAAATCAAAATTAATCTTTGCACAGAAATGAAAAATATATTCAAGTGTATTTATAAATAGGTGTATTCACTGTATTTATAAATTGTACAAAAATACCATCATATTATTTACATTTATTCACTAAACAGATACTTTTATTCAAAGCGAATAATTGTGTATTTAATAAACACATTTTACCAGTGCTGGGATTCAAACCTAAAACCTTGTGCATTATTAATGCCATGCTGTATGATTTCAAGAACATGGATTGCATGTTAGCAATTTGCATAGCATTTTGATCATATTTATCACAGAAACATTTATTTTGGTTTTGATAGTGTTAATGGTTTCTGCAGTGCGAAGCCTTCTAGTGATGAGGAACATTTATTCTGCTATAATATCTGTTCATATCCGCGATAACAGAGATATAATAGCATCCCACTCAAGTGAATGTGAATGTGAGTCACTTATGTTTATTCATTGAGTAGATACGCATGGGTTGCGTTTTCCTTTGATAAACAGAAATGAAAAGAATCTCTCGTGTCTGCTGGGGCCAGACATTGTTAATGAGTTGTCTTGTAGCAGGTGAGGTATTTGGAGCAGGTGCATTTGGCCCACTGTGACAGCCCCATCTGAATTAGTGACACTATCCCGTCACATAATAAAACTGTGTGGTCATTTTCACAAATTCCTTTCTTCATCCTGAACATCCCTCAGCTTAGATGCTGTGGTGAGAAGGAGGTTTAGAGAGATCAACACTTGATAATCTGTCATAACATCTCTGTGTTCACACTACCTGAGAGGGAGACTTTAAACTGCAGTGACAACCAGTGTATAGATTATAGTCAATGTGTCTTATACTGGGGAAAAAAGGAATATTAATAAATGGATAGGGTATCGTTAATCATTTATATGATCAAAATAATAATTTAATCTGATATCTGGTAGAGAACCTCTGGACTGATAAAACGTTGACACTCTGGCTCTCTGATCCAAAGACGTTCACTTAATCCTTTGAGGGTCTGCTGTGATGTACAAACTGTGTAACATATAGAGTGTTTAAATCTGATAAGTGTGATTGAAGCTTATGTAGTGTAAGAAGGCTTACTAGACCCAGAAGACCTAGATCTCTGTCAAGCTAAGCCCACCGATTGAACTTATCATTGGTAACAAATTAAAACAGTAACATTAAAATACAGAATTTGATATATTTGAGTGCTTATGTGTGTTACAGTGTTGTAAATGTTAACTAAAACTATAAAAATAATTTTCGTTAATTGAAATAAAGCTCAAATAGCATATAAATATATATTATAAAAATTATATGGAAAACCTAAACTTAAAAAAAACAAACAAAGAGAAATTAGAAATGTTGACTTGGCAACTAATTGAAATAAAATAAGTTACGAAAATAACTAAAACTAAAACAGAAACAATAATAAAGCTAATCAGAAATTTTTAAAAATGACAAAAGACATAACAAAATAACTAAATTAAAATTAAAATGAGAATTTAAAATATAAAAATAAAGGTTAATTGAAAATATTAATAATTACTATAATAGTATAGAAATAATACTGGTATGTTATGCTACATCCTCTTATGTTACAGTTTTTCTTCCATTTAGAATAAATAATTTAAATTATATTATCATTTCCAGTAAATACATAGACACTTAAAGGTCTCCTTTCAGTCGATGAGGGTATGTGTATGAATCCTTTCTCAAGTTTGCAACAGTCTAGTCACCTTTATTCTCTAACAGTAGAATGAGAGGTGAAGGTCAAAGGTCAAATCAGTGCCTAACATACTCTGTAATGTTTCAAACTTTTGTTGCACACAGGACAATGGGACCTCGAGTGAAGAGAACAGGCCGCCTGAACCAGAAGACAAGAATCGATTAAAGGTAATCAAAAAATTTGAAAATATATGTAAATATTATAAACAAATAATAGTAATTAAAAAAATGTGATCTCTGATAACTCTTAAAGGTAAAGGGTGTAATTTATGAATAACTATAGTCACGAAATAATGAGTTTCCAAAGAGATCACGCAGCTGGTTGAGCCAATGCTGCTGTGTTGTCCTGGACAGAGCAATAGACAACATATTTTAACTTTAACCTCTGGGAAGTCAGCCTACAAATGGCTTTTTTATAGTTGTCTTTGTCAAACAAAGATATGAGAAAGTATTTTAACATCCAAAAATGACACACACAATAGTCATGAAAACACAACATGAACAAAATACTCTTGATAAGATTTGATACATTTCACATGTCCTGTCATATGAGTATGGTATTATTAATTTAAGTAACATAAAATAAACAACATATATAAATGACCTTAATTCTCCATTAAGTCCATATATTAAACAGATGTTCAAGGATGCCACAATTCTCAATATAATATTAAATAATTCGGTACGACATTCACGGTGCAATATGTGCTTGTGAATTGCGATTGTTTTTCAGTTTTGTGTTTAAATAATTCCTGTGTGTTTATTTCTCTCTGAATTAGCTCTGTGTGTGTGTCTGTGAGTTCATGCGCTGAGATGAGGAAACACCTCCCCGCTTATAATGTGCATTTGAAAAATTGTTCATCTTCCCTTGTAATGACTTGCAATGAGAAGCATTTCTAAACCTGTTAGCTAACAAAAGAGAACATTGCAACATGTTTTTACTCCATAACATCAGTCGAATGTTTGAAATACCTTCCTTTTGTGATCTGATGTGGCTTCTTATCATAGAATGAGGCAGAAAATATATTATATGCTGTAATAAAGGCTATATCGTTGAGCAATGGATTATAAGTATACTTAATTAATATGAAAATACCCGAGATGGCTTGAAGAACCCAGACAAACTATACATTGTCACAGTCTAGTGTTTACTGTCTTCATGTTTAATCAGTTAAAGCATTTCAATCTTCTTTTTATTCAGTTACACCGATAGCTGGATGCCTTTGTCTATATTAGGGATTTCCTGGAACGTGTTCAGTTCTATTTCTTCTGTGATGCATATGTGGAGTTTCTGCGCGTGCCTTCCAGTATGAATGAAACATACATTACATATCACTCCATAATGGGAAATCCATCCTATTTTGGGTAAAAATAGGAAAATTAATACTTTTCTCAAAAGAAATTTGAAGTAGACATATAATAACCCATGTTCTTCTCCAGTGTACAGATGTGTTTTTTTTTTTGGTTAATTTATTAAAAATCACAAAAAAAACACTCTGATGTACCAAGCCATCAGAACCAAAATGAAACGAAAACCGTGGTTAAAAAAATGAGGTATTGAACCATGGGCTAACTGTATTGTTGCATCCCTAGTTCAGATATGAATTATTTCAATATGATCATTTAGCATGAGCATTTGTCAGAATATTTCTCATCTCTTGTGTAGCTGAAGCCCACACTGCAGCGCGGGGGCAGTTCTGCCTCTCTGCACAACAGCACCATGAGGAACACCATCTTCCAGCTGATGATTCACACACTGGATCCTCTTGGAGAGGGTAAGAGCCCTTCAGTGTCTGAACCCTCATAATGATAACTCATTAAGCACACATTGCGCAAAGCGTTAAAAAGTTCAATTCTGGTGGTTTAAAGGGATAGTCCACCCATAAATTACAATTCTGTCATCATTTACTCATCCTCATGCCATTCTAAACCTGTATGACTTTATTTCTTCTGTGGAACACAAAAGCAGAAGAAAAACACTGAGACATTTCTTAAAATATTTTTATCTCCAAAAGAAGAAAGAAAGAAAGTCATACAGTTTTGGGATGACAAGATGGTGAGAAGATTATTGTACCTTTCAGATATGTTTGTGAAAGCTGTATCACAAGGTTTACAAATTAATGTTTGAGTAAATATTACGATTAAATAAGCAGGTATATGCTAAGAATGTAGTACTTTTTATTATCGGAAGACTCAAATTCAGACTGCAATTTTTTGATGTCTAATGACTGTTGTTTATACAAATTGGATGATTTAAACACTACTGGTTTAGAGGCATTAGGTAGATGCAATTTTTGCTTCAGATTTTATTTTATAATTACACCTTACTGAACTGTTTTGTATATCAAAACACAAATTGTATAAAGATCAAAATACCAATCATATAATAGGCCTATATTCCTTCAGGCAAGAGCTGTAAGATGTTCAGAAGTGTAGCAGGAGAGTCCCTTTGTCCTTCTCCCAGTACAAATGGATTAGCAAAGCGTGTTCCATATGATGACAGCACTAAGTCCAGATTGATACTAAGAAGATAAATAGCTCTTTCTCAGTCTATGGAGTGAAGAGTGATTCATAGTAGTGAGAGAAGGCCCACCGCAGTGGCTCTATGACATTTTGTCAAGTCACATCAATGTGTATGTCACCATTTAAACATACACTATATTATTTCCTCATTGCACATGGGTTCTCAAACAAGATGGTATTATTTGCAGAAACAGTTATTTTAGCATCACAAAAATGTCATCAGAAATGTCATCCCCTACTATAGAAACATCATCATAAAATTTGAATATAATTAAATAAATTCTATGTGCACTGAAGATTTGATATCATATGATTTCCTTGCATGGCTCCTTAATGGCTGCAATGCATATGTGTAAAGCAGTAGCCCTGGTGCTGAGGTCTCTGCGGGTCAGTGGTTTGATGGCTGGGGTTGGTCCCCTTGACCTTCAGCCTGTCCTCAGGAGGCTGTGCAGCACCTGCGCTCTCAGGGTCCTCACAACCTCCCAGCACTGTGCTGCTCCATCATTAAGCTGCTTTTGATTGAGCTCATAAAGGCTGGATGAGAGCCAGTCTCCAGCAGCTCAATCCTGTTATGGTGATGGGGTCCGTGCTTATTTACAAGCCATAGTCAATGAGACAAATTTGAGTCAGATTCAATGAAACAAAAGATTAATTTGTACATATCTATATTTGGGTTGATAAATAACTCACAAGTACCTCAACTGCACTGCCTTAATATACTCTGTATACCCTGCTTGTCAGTCTTTTGCATCTCACAAAGAAATGTCTGGGTCATATTTCAGAAATGCCTATTTGATTAGATTTTTTCAATTTTGTTGCATTTATTAGCATTAATTGAATTACAATTAAACACCCCACCCCCAGTTTTAATTACATAATCATAAAATATAATTCTTATAACTGTATTGCTGAAGTTAAATACCAAAATTAGACATATAGTATATACATAGACTATCAGTCAAAAGAGTTGAATAATTAAGATATTTTTTAAGTTTCTGAAAGAAAAGCCTTTCAAATATTATTATAATTTAAAATCAGCATATTAGTATTATTAGAATGATTTCTGAAGTGTCATATGAAACTGAAGATTTGCTTAAAATTCAGCTTTGCCATCACAGGAATAAATTTATATTAAAATATATTCAAATAGAAAATAGTCATTTTAATTAGTAATAATATTTCACAGCCTTAGTGAACTTAAGAAACTTATTTCAGAAACATTAAAAAACATACATATTTTTTTATTTTGACCAGTAGTGTGTATATATAAAGTCTATAAAATAATGTAAAGATAATATAAATCTGTAACATATAAACACATTTTGGATTTTGATTATAGTTAGTTATCTATAAAAAATGTGTATAATACAAAAACTTAGGTTTGATGACCCGAACATTTCTTGACAGCGTTTATATCTATTTATATCATTTTTTTCTTTCAACAAATCCATTTGTGATTTAAAAAAAAATGTTTTAACATTGCCACTTGTTGGCATCCAAGTCAGTAGACATGAGTCGTTTTGAAGGGCATCAGGAGATGCATTTGTGACACTCACCATGGTATTTGTTGTATGTGAATCTACTTTTACTCATTAGAGTCAGTGTTTAATGGAGATGCAAAGGCTAGAAGCTCTTTGGAATGTAAAGGTAAGGGCGTTGTGATGTTATTCTCGTGATGTGATTGCCTTGTAGTAGCCTGGGAGATGTGAGGAAATTACATTTTGTTTTACGTCTGTGAAATTAGGGCTTTTGTCATTTGTGGTACCATTGTTGATGCTGACAGTGTCAGTGAAAGTCTACATTCAAGCTATATTCTTCCTTTCCTGGTTTGCAGTGAAATTTAAAGACAAGGCTCAGATTTTGAACGACATGGCCTGGGGGAATGTAGAGAACAAAAAGAAGGAAAAATCTGGTGAAGGTGAGATTTTATAATCTTAGTCTATTCTATTATGATTGCACAGCGCTTTGTAGACAGGTCGGTGCGTTGTCCTACCTCACAGATGAGCACTGTTGCATATTCAAAATGGTTAGTAATGTTGCATTTCCACAAGTGGTAACGCACCAGCTGTGTGCTGGATGAAAGGTACAAAGAGAGGGCAAGCTGCCAGGAGTTTGGCCCGTTTTGCCCTCTACACAGCATCCCGCATTCCATATTTCCACCTTTTGTTTCTACTTGAGAGCTGCTTTACACATTAGCTGACATAATGTCCAAGCTTCATCTCATGAATTAAGCATGAGTGGCTTGGAATCAGTGCGTCACAACTGTTGTGCTTGAAATTGCCGCCAAACTATATAGCAACATTACTCACTCCTATTGAAGAAATCTTCACTCCACATCTGAGAGGAGCTTGTAGTATTGCTACATTTAAGAAGCAATTGCAAACTTGATTGATATTTTATTATCGTGGTTTAAATAAGGTGACGATCAAACGGAGCAGTCCAAGGATTCCAAAGATGCTGCTCCAGGAGCCAAGGAAGAAGACGCTAGTCAAAAGCCTGAGGCGCAAAAGGTGGGCCTATTGCTTCTCGAAAACATTTGGGAAGAAGAAGGAGGAGCTCTGAGACACTTGTGTGCTTTTAATGAACTTATCATTTCTTTACCTTGTTGCAAAGCTGACAGAGGCGATCTGTCATACATAGTATGTGATTCATATTTACCCAGAAATGAAAAGTCTGTCATCATTACTCACCCTCATGTCATGACTTCTTTACTTCTGTGGACCTCAAAAGAAGTGTTGAAGAATGTACTGGAGTGCCATTATAATGAAGGAGAACTGGAGCTTTCAAGCTTGAAAAGCACTGTAAACTGATTGTGTTATTCTCCATGATGTGTTCATCAGAGAAGTAACAATTAATTACTTCATTCAATTCTGAATGATTCAATCTCAATTCGGACTGTATTCGAGTTCATCTCATAACAGTTTTCGGGTTAACAGCTCGCTGGAGACGAAGATTGAATGAATTAAGCTATATATAGCTACTTTTATTGTGCTTTTGCAGCTTGAAAGCTCCAGTCCCCATTCATTATAGTTGCATGGAAAAGAACAAGCCGTACGAAAGTCGTGTAGGTTTGGGAACTGAGTGAGTAAATCATACAAAAACTTTTATTTTGGGGTTAACTATTGCTTTATGTTTGTTGTTCTCCTTTTAATCTGTGAGGGTATTATGTTTTCAACTGTCTCTTTCTTGCTCTGTCTTAAGGAAGGAGACACTGCAGCAGGAGGAGGCTCAGAGAAACCAGGAGGTTCAGATGATTCGGGAGGTGATGATGAAGATGACAGTGATGAAGACAGCGATGAAGACAGTGATGAAGATGATGAAAATGAGAATGAGGCTGGGGAGGAAGGAGAAAATGACGAACCTCTGTCCTTAGAGTGGCCAGAGACCAGACGTAAACAGGCCACATATTTGTTTCTGTTGCCCATTGTCTTTCCTCTGTGGCTGACAGTTCCAGATGTCAGAAACCCTGTGAGAACCAAAACAAAACATCACATTAGTAATGTTTTCTTGTATATTTCTGTCACTTTTGATAGAACTAACATATATATTATTTTGTATTGTGCTTAACAGGCATCCAAAAAGTTCTTCGTCATTACTTTCCTTGGCTCAATAGTATGGATTGCTATATTTTCCTATCTTATGGTGTGGTGGGCACATCAGGTCAGTGTAGAAACCAATATTTGTGGTTCTAAAAGTATTTGGACACTTTAGAAACATTTAAATGTCATTGCATTAGCAAATAAAATATCAAAACAAGCAATTATTCATAAAGAATTTCTCTCCTAGGTGGGTGAGACCATTGGCATCTCTGAGGAAATCATGGGTCTCACCATTCTGGCTGCAGGAACATCCATTCCCGATCTAATCACCAGCGTGATTGTGGCTCGAAAAGGCTTGGGAGACATGGCTGTCTCGAGTTCTGTAGGCAGCAATATATTTGACATCACCATGGGGTAAGACAACAGAAACTTTAAATATTTAATGAATCAGGTGTTTGGTAGCTGGAAATGATATGCACAGTTTTTGTCAAATGTGACCCTGGACCACAAAACCAGTCATAAGGGTCAATTGTTTTTAAATTGAGATTTATACATAAGAAAGCTGAATAAATAAGCTTTGCACTGATGTATGGTTTGTTAGGATAGGACAATATTTGTCCGAGATACAACTATTTGAAAATCTGGAATCTGAGGGTGAAAAAAATCAAAACACTGAGAAAATCCCCTTTAAAGTTGAAGATGATGTTGATGAAGTTCTTAGCAATGCATATTACTAATCAAAAATTATGTTTGATATATTTATGGTAGGAAATGCACAAAATATCGTCATGGAACATGATCTTTACCTAATATCCTAATGATTTTTGGTATAAAAGAAAAATCGATAATTTTGACCCATACAATATTTTTTTGGCTATTGCTACAAATATACCCCAGCGACTTAATACTGGTTTTGTGGTCCAGGGTCACAAATGTGGTTGGCTGAACACTGGCACTTTCCACTGTTTGTGTTCACGCCACTGGTTTGTGATTGCATTTCAGACGGTTCAGAATCACAATCAGAATTGTCTTTATTACCAAGGAGTGTGGGTACACATGTACAAAGAATTTGTCTTGATGTATTGGTGCTTAACAAAGACAATCAAATACAAGAATAAATACTACTACTAGTAGTAATTCAAGGCATTAATGTTTGCCTACAAAACCACCACTGGCTCTGCACCCCTTTACCTAAATTCATTACTTCAGAGTTATGTGCCCTCTAGAGGCTTGCGTTCTGCAAGTGAATGGTGTATTATTGTGCCATCTCAAAGAGAACCAAAATCACTTTCACTGACTTTTTCATTAACTGTTCCCTCCTGGTGGAATGACCTGCCCAACTCAATTCGAGCAGCTGAGTCCTTAGCAATCCTCAAGAAACGACTAAAACACATCTGTTCCATCTTTATTTGACCCTCTAACTCTAGCACTTTCTATTCTATTTTAATTCTACTTTATCTATTTATCTTCTTTTTTATAAAAAAACACTAGCTTGCTATTTTTTCTTTTGTATCTACTTGTTTTTCTTTGTGTGTGTGTGTGTGTGTGGGTGTGTTTGTGTGTATATATATATATACAGTGGGTACGGAAAGTATTCAGACCCCCTTACATTTTTCACTCTTTGTTATATTGCAGCCATTTGCTAAAATCATTTAAGTTAATTTTTTTTCCTCATTAATGTACACACAGCACCCCATATTGACAGAAAAACACAGAATTGTTGACATTTTTGCAGATTTATTAAAAAAGAAAAACTGAAATATCACATGGTCCTAAGTATTCAGACCCTTTGCTCAGTATTTAGTAGTATATATATATATATATATATATATATATAAATACCTTGCTACGTTTACTGCATTGCTACCGAGACTTGTCATTTGCACTTACATATTGTTTCTCTTTTGTTAGTTTTGATTGCTTCTATTGTCCTCATTTGTAAGTCGCTTTGGATAAAAGCGTCTGCTAAATGACTAAATGTAAATGTAATGTACTACTACTACTAATAATAATAACATGAAAGCAATTTTAACTGAGGGGGGTCCCTCCCCCGAATGTGATTTACATTGGTCCATGGGCATGAAGTTCTGGTCCTGATGGACCGCAGCCTCCTGTCAGAGGAAAGTGACTTGAAAAGTTTGTGTCCAGGGTGAGAGGGGTCAGCCACAATCTTAACTGCCCGCTTCATGTACATGTACAGAATTGTCAGTTTGTGTAGTGTTAGGGGTTTTTCAGTCAATCTTTCTGCAGGTTACATAGATTCACCAGTAGTTGGCAGCAAGAGTTTAGCTCTATAACCACTGAACCAATTCATTTAACACTAATTTTTTCAGGAACAAAATAAGTGATTTTTTGAGTGAATCATTAGATCATTCGCTCAACCAATTTGTTCAACAACTCTGATTCTGATGAAGTAACTAGCTGCCTCCAAAATCACATACTTTCCTACTATATAGCAGGTGAAGAACTTTGTGTGAAAAGAGTAGTATGTCTGAATTCACAGTCTTAACAAAACAGTAGGTGAAAAGAACCTGGTTATTAACTTGCTGCTTACAGTGAGATTCAGAAGTGCGCATCCAGTGGACACTTTGCTATCCCATGAGACTACGGGAGAGGATTTACAGTTTGAATGGCATCTGACACACATACACATCCTCCAGCTGTTCCTTATATGTACATTTAACTTTTCTGGCCTCTTATTGCTACCTGTCCCAACTTTTTTGGAATGTGTAGCTCTCATGAAATCCAAAATGAGCCAATATTTGGCATGACATTTCAAAATGTCTCACTTTCAACATTTGATATGTTATCTATATTCTATTGTGAATAAAATATAAGTTTGTGAGATTTGTAAATTATTGCATTCCTTTTTTACTCACAATTTGTACAGTGTCCCAACTTTTTTGGAATTGGGTTTGTATATAGAACATACTTTTTTAGAAGTCACAAAGTATTTACTTATTTAAAAGAAGTACCTATGCAGAGAGTATGCGATTTCTGAACTCAAATGGCAAAAGTAGACCAAGTAGCAGGCAATATTGTGTCTTAAATGTAAGTTACTGAATAATAACTTGTTTTTAAACTGCTGTTTATTTAGCAATATCACACTCACAATCATATTGTTGGTATGAATAGGCTACATACCAAACCACTTGTTTTCAGCTTAATTTGATCCCCTCTGACGTTTACAGGCTGCCTGTGCCCTGGCTGATGTACTCATTCTGCCATTCCCTGGCACCGGTGCCCGTGAGCAGTAATGGGCTGTTCTGTGCCATTGTGCTGCTCTTCCTCATGCTCCTCTTCGTCATTATCTCCATCGCTGCCTGTAAGTGGAGGATGAATAAAGTGTTGGGATTCATCATGTTCATCCTCTACTTTGTGTTCCTGGTGCTCAGTGTCATGCTAGAGGATCGAATCATTATATGTCCCGTGTCCATCTGAGCAAACCTGTGGATACAATCCTGTCTTTTGAAACGTTCTGAACTGTAACTTCATACATAATGTATCATATTTGAAGCATCTCTGGACTCACTGTTGACTTATTCTGTATTACACAAGTTCTTTTGTAAAGGGATGTGATAACTGGCCATAATTTCCAAACTCTGTTAACTGTTACAGACACTTGAGTTTTTTTGGTCTCCTTTTTTGGCTTGTTACATTAAAATGAATGCAGTAATGACACAGAAGAGTCACAGGCCCTGTCCCAAATGGTCCCACTTTGGTGATGTAATGCCAAGTAGATTGTTGAGTGTAGACTGCTGTGTTTGCCCACCAGTGTGAGCTTTGCAAAAGGGCACATTGAGGCCACATACAGAGGCACTCTTGAGCACCCTTTTGAACCATAAAATGACAAATAAGACACCCTACTGCACTGTGGATTTGGCAAGCACAATATGATTCTGATTGCATAATTAAAGGCCACATCAAGTGTGCCATTTAGGACAGGACCACAGTGTACTAAATATGGAAAACTCACTTAATTTGTGCATCAATTGAACCATTTAGTTATATTGTGATGATACCAAGACACAAAATCTCAAAAATTATAACATGGTGAAAAGTCGAAATGTTGCTTTAATTTTGTCCAATGATGAAAAATTGCATTTCACAACAAAGAAAGTGTGTTTTTTTTTATTGTGATTGTATTATTTGATGTTGTGGGTTTTCAGATAGCTATGGGACTACATTGGGAGAAATTGTGAGCTAATTGTAAACGATGCAATTGAATCATTCTGCAACGGAATCATTTTTGTAACTTGGAAAAAAATGTCATTAGCAAGCGTTTTAAATGCAGATCTTGTGCTGTATGTAAGATATGATTTTTTTTCCATCATAAAAGTAGAATCTCAAGCATATAACAAGACTTCTGTACAAAGTCTAATGTAATCAGTATGATTCTGATAAAAACAGTTGTGAATTTCCATACAAATGTCACACGGCTGTTTGAATTCACTACTGAATAGAGTCAAGGATTGTTTTTTTCAAATATTACACAGTGTTGATTTCTCTCTTGAGAGTTGCTCATTGTAAATATTCATTTGTTGGTTCAGTGCAAAATTAAATGGGGTTTCAAATGTGACTTTTCCTCCCTCGGTTTCATCGAAAACAAACCAGTGACACCAACACAAACACACTGGAGTCAATTTAAGTGTTTATTTACAGTTCTAAACAGTTTTATAGACCTGGCTCAAATCTGACTAAATGATATATACAAATATAAATAGAAGTAACAAAAGGAGTGATATGTAAAGCGCATTGCCCTAACAAAATGATTTGTTAAAAAAAAAAATTTACCAAAATGAATCACCTTACACATTAACCTCTTCAAATAAACTATTTCCATGAAATAGGTCAGTTTGTTTCACTACCATATGGACGTAAAAAGCATGTGATAGAAAAACTGCTAAATATTAACAGCAGTGTAAACGGTATTTTTTGTAGTTTTACACAGCATCAGGTCAATAGGTTTTTTTTTCATCCCAAAATGTTTAGGGCAGTATTATCAGTTTTTTTCCCACTTGGGGCATTAACATCAATGTGTCATTGTGTATAATTGCATGTATTATTATCTTTTCCATAATCCATTGCATTTTAAACATTTAAACTTCAGTAATTCTCTTCCCAACCACACACACTCAAAGTGCATCTTCATTAACATAATGATAAAAAATGAACAGTATTAAAATATAACAGATCCAGTTACCGCATGTTTAATTCATAAAGAGTCTGAACGGAGTAAATAAGTGCTTGCATGCTTCAGATACTTTTGTTTTATGCATCTCGACAAATGAAACCCATGTTTATGCAACGCTGCACAATATAAAGCAATGTTTTATTATATATATATATATATATATATATATGTACCTTCATGGCAAACATACTGGATTGTATAAGTGGGTGTAAAATGCTGACTTCACATTCACATTAACAGTCCATTTTATTTTATACTCAATAGTTCAAAATCTGATCAAATATATTTATCACCTGTGAGTCAAGATTTTATATTTGGTCCAGTTCTGTACCTCAAGACGACAGTGTCACTAACGGTCACCATAGGACTGGTCTCCAGGACCAGGACGACAAACAGCACACGCTCAAAAGAGAAACCTATACACTACGAACAGCATAGTCTTTACAAATGGAGACACATCAGTTATAACAAATTCCAGTCTTAAAATATAACTGTATAATACAAATGTGCAAAATAATAAGACTATGTACACAAAGTCTCTCTGTACGTGAAATATACAAGTGCCCCTAGAAGGCCAAAAGCGGACTGTGTTTGTCGGGGTTGCTCGTTGTGCTTCTACACATCCTAAACGTGATCGATTTGATTGTTCTATAGCTACTGGTCCTGAATCCACTCCACGATTCACTGGACGTGAACTAATGGAGCGATGGAATGACCTGAGCACAATGGTATTGCTCCTAATCTACAATAACCTCTATAACTCAAGTTTACTGAACCTGAGCGGTGCTAGACGATTCAAACGTGACCCCAAGTTTCCGAAAGGGGTTGAGGGTCAAGACATTAGGCAGATGGAAGAGCAAAATTGAGGGAGAAATGCAAGAAAAAGACATGATCACTGACTTTATAAAGTGGCGTATTCACAGGAAGTGTATGAAGAAGAACATAACAGACAGGATTTGATTTGAAAGAGACCTCATGGGAGCCAGAGGTAGCTTTGGTTACGATGAATGTTCAGGATCACTTGAATTAAAGTGTTGCTTCTTTGGATGAGACTTCCTGTGTGATGGATGCGAGGAAAGAGGGAGGAATGAGAGGAGGCGAATCAGAGACTGGGCAGCCCAAAGGTTCTCCTGCATTCCATGACTCCAGCACTGGGTGGCCGGTCACAATTGTGGGTCATCTTAACCTGGCTTGGTGTCAAACGGTCATATGCCATTTTGTATTCACGGTCGAATGCATCTGAAAATAAACAAAGATGTTAGTAATGACGCTAGTGCTCACATTCAGTGGTTTCATAGACGTACATTACAGTTCATGAACATTACAGTTCACTGCTTACCAAGGCTGCATAAAAATGGTAATATTGTGAAATATTTTTACAATTTAAAATAACTGTTTTCTATATTAATATACTTTAAAATTGTATTTATTCCTGTGATGTTAATTCAAAATTTTACTCCATTACTCCAGTCTTCAGTGTCACATTATCTTTCAGAAATCATTCTAATATGCTGATCAAGAAATATTTCTCATTATTATTACTGATGTTGAAAATAGTTATGCTGCTTAATATTTTTGTGGAAACAGTGCTACATTTTCTTCAGGTTTCTATGGCGAATAGAAAGTTAAAAAGAACAGCATTTATTTTAAATTAAAATCTTTTGTAACAATGTAATGTGTCCAATGTGTCCTTGTTGAATAAGAGTATTAAAAAAAGGTATATATACACAAAAAAAACATACTGAACCCAAACTTTGAAACAGTAGTATAACACATTATCAAAACAGTCAGCTCACCGATATTTATGCTATTCTTGCCCAAAGCCACCAAAGACAGGAACAGGATATCTCTATATAAGCTCCTGCATATGACAAAATTAAGAAAAATTTGTAATTAAGATTAGCTTGTCAAAATGTTTATTAAAACAGTTTCTGCATTTCATTTAAACACTTTACACTGTTCTCCTACCGTTGTCTGACGAAGCCCAGTCTGGTGCCCAGTAGCTGCAGTATCTGACTCATGGGCTGGTAGACATCGTTCCTCTGGATGCTCTTCACGACACTCTGCAGCAGCTCTAAGCTCACAGCCTGCTCCTCCTCCTCAGATGCTGCAGGATTTGCACCTGTTAAAAAAACACGACCTCAGTATGAAGTAGATGGCTGGCACACGGATGGATGCAAAACTACTGCCACAGCTGCTGAAGTGTTTTGAGGGGGTTTAAGTACAGTTTTTGTTAAACTTTCAATGTAGTTGTTAGGGTGTTCTGGGTGGTGAGTAAAACTATTAAAATCTTTTTTAATAATTTAAATAAAGCACAAATAATATTAGAAATATGTATATAATATAAATATTAGATAAAAAGTAGGGCTGTTAAACGATTAATCGCATCCAAAATAAAAGTTTGTGTTTACATAATATATGTGTGTACTGTGTATATTTATTATGTATATATAAATACACACAGATACATGTATATATTAAAAAAAATTAATAAATATATATATATATATATAAATATAACATTTTTCTTAAATATTTACAGATATAAAGCACACTTTTCAGTGTGTAAATGAGTTTATATATATATTTGTATCATATTCTTACAATATAATTTCCAGAGCAAGTAGCAAGGCTTGAAGTGGTCCTGATGCAGTCTGGGATTGTCCCACAGGATCTGGACCAAGACATTTTTACTGTCCTCTGATGCACAACTTTGCAGAGGCTGCAGAAAAAAAAAATCAATAATATTTATGCAAGCTGTTAATGAGAAATACAGCGGCATCACCAACAGCTTCTATGCATTTACAATTATTTATTAATTCAAGCACAAATGGGAAGAGGAACATCACGTGAGAATTCTTGAGACCCACCTGAGAATCTCTGCAGTATTGTTTGGAGCTCAAATAGAGGCCCGGCAGGCTGCTGGGCAGGTCCAGCCTACGGAAAAACCACACCAGATTCCAGAACACAATAGGGTGGTGATCCACAATGGCTGCAGACGAGATGGCCTGGTCCCCCTCATTCACCAGCAAGCTTTCCAGTTCCTTCCAAAGCACCAGAGGACTCAGGTAGGGCACGGTAACTGGCTCCTGCAGCACAGAAACACTAAAATAACTACCAGCATAATCAACTGAACAAACTTTTAAGCCACAGACATATGAGATATTACATAATACCGAATTTTCTGGGAAATAATGTTGCACCGGGTCAAATCTGTGTATAAGTCACATATTATTCAGAAATAATGTAAAATACCATTAAATAAAACAAAATGTTTACAAACATTATAAACACACAAAAAAACATGTATTTTAGTTCCTTTTACTTTACAATAAATATATAATAAATTTAACGCCATTCTGGAAAGTACAGGAATAAAAAAATCTAACTATAAAACAAACTAAAATAAATGATAGTGTATTCATTTTAAACATAATTTATTATAAATACCAGGCCTAAACTATTTATTTAAAGCAGAACTGGAACTACTGGCATGTGGGAAATGCACTTTGGCTCACGTACCTCTTTCATTTGGCATTAAATCATATGTGTGTGCTTTGCACATTTATTGCATGCTTGACATTGACTCCCTATACGCAAAATAAGCAAGCTGTGTAGGGTATATATATATATATATATATACATAATAAACATACACACATATATTATGTAAACACAAACTTTTATTTTAGATGCGATTAATCACGATTAATCATTTGACAGCCCTAATAAAAAGCTTAATTAAAAAAAAAAACAATAAGCTGTTTCCCTGTCAACTAATTGAAATAAATATGTTTAAAGATGAAGTACTATAATTACAAAAATTAATAACTGAAATAAAGATAAATATTACAAAATAAATAAAAATGACAAATGCATATAATAAAATAGTAGAATTTAAAATATAAATCTGCTATAATAGAACATAAATAATAATATAAATAATACCAAAATAACACAGCTAGGTAAAAAGAGCCCACTCTCTGATATTCGGGCACCTAAATATATCTCCGATTCCTTCTCCAGTGTAGGGCTAAAATATTTTTTTCCACACATTTTCTCATCCACCAGGCAAAACTTGCAAGTCTGATTACTATAGAAAAATAATGCCACACTTAAGTCTCATGGTTTGAGGCATAACTCATGTCCGTAGCACAAACAGGATATGTTGCAAATATTTGTCCCAGAACCACTTTCATGCACATTTACAGATATAAAGCACACTTTTCAGTGTGTTTATATATTTATATATATATTTGTATCATATTCTTACAATATAATTTCCAGAGCAAGTAGCAAGGCTTGAAGTGGTCCTCTGGGATTGTGGGATTGTCCCACAGGATCTGGACCAAGACATTTTTACTGTCCTCTGATGCACAACTTTGCAGAGGCTGCAGAAAAAAAAAATCAATAATATTTATGCAAGCTGTTAATGAGAAATACAGCGGCATCACCAACAGCTTCTATGCATTTACAATTATTCTTAAATTCCAACACAAATGGAAAGAGGTACATCATGTGCGAATTCTTGAGACCCACCTGAGAATCTCTGCAGTATTGTTTGGAGCTCAAATAGAGGCCCGGCAGGCTGCTGGGCAGGTCCAGCCTACGGAAAAACCACACCAGATTCCAGAACACAATAGGGTGGTGATCCACAATGGCTGCAGACGAGATGGCCTGGTCCCCCTCATTCACCAGCAAGCTTTCCAGTTCCTTCCAAAGCACCAGAGGACTCAGGTAGGGCACGGTAACTGGCTCCTGCAGCACAGAAACACAAAAATAACTACCAGCATAATCAACTGAATGAACTTTTGAGTCACAGGAGAAATAATGTTGCACCGGGTCAAATCTGTGTATAAGTCACATATTATTCAGAAATAATGTAAAATACCATTAAATAAAACAAAATGTTTACAAACATTATAAACACAAAAAAAAACATGTATTTTAGTTCCTTTTACTTTACAATAAATATATAATAAATTTAACGCCATTCTGGAAAGTACAGGAATAAAAAAATCTAACTATAAAACAAACTAAAATAAATGATAGTGGTATTCATTTTAAACATAATTTATTATAAATACCAGAGAAATAATGTAAAATACCATTAAATAAAACAAAATGTTTACAAACATTATAAACACACAAAAAAACATGTATTTTAGTTCCTTTTACTTTACAATAAATATATAATAAATTTAACGCCATTCTGGAAAGTACAGGAATAAAAAAATCTAACTATAAAACAAACTAAAATAAATGATAGTGGTATTCATTTTAAACATAATTTATTATAAATACCAAGCCTAAACTATTTATTTAAAGCAGAACTGGAACTACTGGCATGTGGGAAATGCACTTTGGCTCACGTACCTCTTTCATTTGGCATTAAATCATATGTGTGTGCTTTGCACATTTATTGCATGCTTGACATTGACTCCCTATACGCAAAATAAGCAAGCTGTGTAGGGCCCCCGAAACACCAGGGGGCCTCCTTGCTCTCAAAGATGATTTAATTTTAGTTTGTTTTTTAATTTAGCCAGCGGTTATGAAAACATGAATGATCATTTATTTTAATGTGGTGCACTGTTGCCCTTTCTATATAAAAATCAGTCAAATCATGTAATGTGAATGTCATACAGTCTTGCTCGAGACTAAAAAAACGAGTTGAAAGCGTATCGAGCCGCAGAAGAGACACTGTTTCTCAAGCGCTTTCTGCAAGCGCAATTCAAGACTGAGTGAAACACGGACAAATGCGTTTCATTCATTCGTTCATAACCTCTCATACCCCACTCCACCCCGCCCGCCAACACAGTTTTGCGTAGGGCTCCCAGAAGTCCAGGATCGGCACTGTGTTGACTGCATTATATAAGTTGCTTTGGAATGTAAATCACTGCACATTTAAGATTATCTGCAAATTATATTCCAGAAAATATGGTACATTTCATTACATATCATTATAAATACCATAATAAAGATCTGATGCATACAAAATATTATTCTGAAACACTGAAATGTAATGAATTGTAGATTGAGGAACGTATTCTTACAGGGTCTTTTTTGCCATTGCTGGATAGATTGCCAGTGGCGTCATAAACTTGTGGTAGTTCATCTGTGGTGTCTGTCTGGCAAGTATGTGCATCTTGAGAGGGAGATCTGATAAAATACACAAGAAAACTGTTTTAAATGGTGAATATCTCAATAGAAATGTCTATTGTGTGGTTGCAGACCAAACTACCTTTCCTGGTCACCCAGGTCTCTGATGTCCACATTGAGCAGAGGCAGAAACGGAGAGCCGCAAAAGGGACACGTGCTATTGAGGTTAGAATCGTCAGCTGTCCAACCAGCCATGATCTCTTCATCATACACCAAACTCTCACAGGTGTTACAGCGCGAACAACTGGACATACGTACCTAGAAAGTCAAACAAAGTTAGCCACAATAACCCCTGCTACAGTAATACTTCAACATATGCGTCATTCAAATGAAGAAAAACTCACTTTAACAGCATAGTTCTGCATGGATTGAGAAAGGCTGGAATCAGAACACGCGTCTGGGGTCTGCAGAGCTTTCACTGCTGACAATGATGGACCTGAAGGACAAAAGCCAAAACAAAAGTCACTCTCTGCAGCAAAAGGAGCTTTGAAAAGATGATGTTTTTCATCAGAGAGCAATCTTCTCCAAAAACAAGTCACATTTCAAGGTGATTGCCTGCAGGGATTATGAATGCTAATTCTGATGGCGCTGAATGAGGAGAGAAGCTTTACAGAAGTCTGGGAGAAAAGTGTGTATGCGGATGTGAGGGATTGGGGAGCACTCCAACACAACCCCCATCAGCCTGATTAAAGAGCCCCTCTCAGACCCCATTACTGCAGAGCCAGACACACTCACAGCCCTGTCTACTGGCCTACTTCTGCAGCTGCTGGAGCAGAAACAATGACCAGCCTCATGAACGACACAGCACTCCATATGCAAAAACAAGCTTAATCACCCACCAAAAGCATCATGCACAATGGCCCGGAAAAGCTACAAATAAGTTAATCTTTACAATAGAATTCTTCACAATTAGAATTATCACTCATTTACATGCATTTAAACATAGCTCCTTCTCTTTCTTTGGTTCTCTAATTGTACAACATTGTAATCTTAACAAAGGACCAGAAAATAATGAGCATTACTCATGGGAGAGCTTGATGGGTAATTTTTTAGCACGCTGTCTATTTTTAGCCTATGTTATTCAGGAGAAACCACAAAGTTTTGCCCAAACAGGAGCCATTTAAAATGTACATTATTTATCGATATTAAAGATGTGGTATGTAATTTTTGCCACATTACTAAGTTTGCTCACTTCAACCTTATGTCCTCAATTCTCTGTCTAGAAAACCCAGAACTAAAAAAAAAAGCGTGGGTCACTCTGTTGACTTTTGTTTTGCTTATTACAGAGGCCAGGTATTTCACATTGACAATTGTGTGAGATAAATATCAAGCATGAAATTGTAAAAACAAGTTTAAATTAAATAATTAATTTTTATATTGAAATTACAGTAAAATTAGTCAATTATTATTTTAATGCAACGGTCATCAAGATTAACTCCCTAGAAAAATACAACAACAAGTTTTTCATAAAACCTTACATAGATACTGTCCATATAACAAAATGTCATAATTTCAAACTAGTCATTAGAAAGCAAAATAAATCAGTAATATACAGTAATAAAATTATTTAATTATTGTACTTTTAAAAAATGTGTTTATGTGTTAAATTGTTTAATTGTATATTTTATTTTATGCTTTTATTTATTTTATTTTCACTTTGTCTCAAAACACCCATTTAATTTCTGTGAGGTAAATAGGGAATAATTTTATCAGTTGTATTTAAAAAACAAATTCCAATTAATTAATGCAATGCACAGTGTCTGGATACATCTATATGAAAATGTAGGATGAAATTAGCATGATTGTCTGGCATTTAGATAACTGTTATTTCAGGAGTGTAGTGAACAGTGAATCCTGCAAACGCACCAGTTAGCGAGGACTGGCGGTAAAGTCGAGGTGGTGCAGATGGGCTTTCTAGGCAGTGGCTGCTCCTGTAAGGACTCCTTTTGGGACGTGTGACAGGCTGAGTGGTATCCCGTTGTGGGGAAGTGAGCCCATCGGGGTCTACACAGGAATCACTCTCAATCAGAGAGGAGCAATCAGGATCACCTGACCCCAGAGAGGACACACTGACCCGGTCAGAGTATAAGTCCTGGTGAGGATGAGAAATAGATGTGAAGAGACAAAGACAAGGCCTTCATTATCAGAAAGTAAGAAGCTCCAAAACATCATACATACCTGTGCAATGGACGACTGAGAGGAAAATCGCGAATACAGTCGGCTGGCTTTCTCAGCGACGCCCTTCCCAGCAGAGAGAAAGCTGCTCTTGAACACGTCCAGGGTCGGGGTGAGCAAGGAGTCCATGGAGAAAGAAGAGGAGGGAATAGGTGAGGAAGGTGAGGCCAGAGAGGTGGGCCGCTGCTCCCTGATCCTGCGCACGCGGCCCTGAGGGAGGGAGGGTGACGAGAAGAGTCTTGTTCGTGGCTGAGGTTGGAGTTGGGAGGTGCTGGGGGAGCTGAGCGCTGCGGACATGCGGGGAGAGCTGTGAGGGGATGGGGTCTGACGCCCCTTCAGGTCCACACTGAGAGACCGCTGGCTTAATGGGCTGCTCAGGTTGTTCATGTAGTGATGAATCTCTTCAGCCAGGTCTCGACGGGCGGTTGGGGTGTCTGCATTATCGCCCTCACTGTGGGCTTGAGTCTCAACCGCCATGAGGGACAGAGGATCAAAACCTGCTTCGATACCGGTCCTCTTAACCACTTGCCCAAGAGCACTGCTGCAGCTCACGCTCCTCTCCACGCTGATATGCTCCCTCTCCATGGCAACTCTCTTCTCCATGGCAACTGTGCAGCTAGCAGTCCTCTCCACGGCAACTTTAGGTGGGCTCACAATGCCCCACACTGCTTCCATTTCTATCAATGTTGGAACAGATTCATTACTGAGTTCTCCTACTGTCTTATCCGGGGTTAGATCCAGTGTGCTTGGCCTTACGGGCTTGTCTCCAAAAATATCCAGGGAGTTTGGCCTTTTTGTCTTTGGAAGGGCTTCAGAAAAGACATTACTGGTTTCCCCATTGGTTGCAGATGGATGGATTCCAACCACAAGAGATGAATACTCTTTCTTTGGGAGTACAGTCTGGGATACTGAACATTGAAATGAGACGAAAAACAAGGAGACACTTGTTAAAATGAATCATATAAAAAAAAACTGTTTAATAACCGGCAGTGCCACACTTTACCACTAGGCGGAAGCATAAAGGTGTTCAGTGCAACTCATATTTGTAATCAAATACTAGTGTATTGCTTACTGCTTACTGTGCAGTAAATTCTATATAGGGCAACACTTAACAATATGATTTTATTCAAAACATTAGTTAATGAAATAGGTATCATGAAATGACCATGTAAGTATACAACTGTCCATTGCTAATTCATGTTTGTTCATAATTGTTAATTTATATAACTTGAAATGTTAGAAATGTAATAGCATACTGTTCAAAATTTAGTTTTTGAAATAAATCTCTTATGCTTACCAAATTTGCATTTATTTGCTCAAAAACAGTAATACTGTAAAAAGTTATTACAATTGTTATTAAAATAACTTTTGCATTGCAATATATTTTGAAATCTAATTTATTGCGGTGATGAAGCTGAAGCTCAATTTTCAGGTGACATCTTCAGTTTCACATGATCCTTCAAAAAGCATTCTAATATGTTGATTTGGTGCTCAAGAATAATTTCTATGTATTACCAGTGTTGAAAAAAAAGTTGTGCTGTTTAATAGTTTTGTGGAAACCATGAGTTAATCTTTACAATAGAATTCTTCACAATTAGAATTAATTGAATAATTGAATTAAATTCTGAATATTTTTTTCAGGAATGTCTGAAGAATAGAGAGTTCAAAAGAACAAGCATTTATTTACAATGTTACTGTCACTATTCTGCATGTGACAACCATTATTAAATAAAAAACATTTGTTTAGGATTTTACTCAAATTCTGTAGAATGAGTAATATAGTAGTACGCCATAGCGAACATATCCTGTTTATGTTTAGGGACAAAAGCATTCTGTGTTACTCACATGGGCAAGAGTTGTCCTTCTTCTCCTTCATGTCTGGAGAGTTCTGCTCCTCACCTCCTCCTAACCTCACCTCCTCTTTAGATAAAGAATCATAGCCCTGATCAGACTGACCACCTGGAATGAAACAGTACATAGAAACACCCCTAAAAAACTGTGCAAAACATAACAGTGTGCACAAAAAAATATCCTTATAAAATAATAATATTAGAGAGATGTTTTGCAGCGCTAATGAGGTCTTTTTCATGTCTCACAAATCTGTATTGCATACTTTCAGCATTACTTTTGGGATTTTGGGTGATTTGATGCAGCTGGATAGAGAGACTCTTAGGAGAACGGTTTCAAACAAAGTAATTTTAGCATAGCACATCATAACGCATGATAACATAACATCAAAAAGGAGCACTGATTTACTCTCTCATATACCATTATAGGGCAGAAACACACTGACAGACACTCACAGGGTGGCTGCTTCTGAGCCACACCGAGAAAGCTGATGGGGCATAAAGCTCACATCATAGTACTGCCTCCAGACCAGAGGTGAGCTAAAATAACACCATTAGTCATCCCTTCTTTCCTTTCTCGCCTCCTTAGTCAGACTCCTGCTACGAGTGCTCAGTATCTGAGAGTCTCTTCTGTCAAACTATACATCTCTCAGATCTCCTCCATGGACATCACCGCCTATAGCTTTAGAATGCTTCAAAAAGCTGTTCGAAAATATAGAGGGGCTTTCTTCTCTGTCTTTTAACGTATTCTCAGACATGGGTGTCAGGCACCTACTGCAGTCCCGCTCATTTCTTTTCATTTCATTACTTTCCTTCTTCTGCGGAATACAAATTTTTTTTGGTCGTGTAATGAACATTAATGGGTTCTAATGCGGTTTTGAACCATATTGACTTTCATTCTATGGACAAATACAACAACAAAAAATATGTATCCTTTGATAACTCTTATAAGTGGCACGAGGGTATGGAGATGATTGCTAGACCCATCTCAGTTTAAAGATCCTGCAAAAACTTTGTATACTACTGTTTAAATGTTTGGGGTCCGTAAGATTTAAAAAAAAAGAATTTAATACTTTTATTCAGCAAAGATGCATTACTTTGATCAAAAGGGACAGTAAAGACATTTATAATGTTACCAAAGATTTGTTTTTAAAATAAATGCTGTTCTTTTGAATTTTCCATTTTGAATTTTTCAACTTTGACAACAATAGGAAATGTTTCTGGATTACCAAAACAGCATATTATAATGATTTCTCAAAGATCATCTGACAATGAAAATGTAAAGTAATGGCTGCTGAAAATTGAGCTGTCATCACAGGACAAAATACATTTCTAAACACACTGAAATAGAAATGACTGTTTTAACTGTTTTTGATTAAATAAATGCAGCCTTGGCAACCATAAGAGAGTCAAATATATATATATAAAAAAGCACAAACCCCAAACTTTAAACAGTAGTGTATTGCATAATGAAACCATTCACTGTATTTGCATTGAACTTGATATTTTTGTTTTGGAATTTGCATTCAAAATTCATTTGGATCATCTGAGGGGGCATGTGAATGGGCGTAATGCTTTTGTTCACGGCACCAAATGTGTTATACTAATGTGTGCTTGAAAAAAAAGAGTAAAAGCGAGAAAAAAATGAGGGAGAGATGTCTTTTCACTCCCACAGTGAAAAATAATGACTCTCCTAGAGTTTGAAAGAGAGAGAAGCATGTCCTGTTGTGCTGAGAGCAGTGGAGAACTGATGATGGAACGAGAACACAGACAGACTGAAAGCAGACCGGGTACCTGTGCTGGATCTTTCATCACTGGAATCCATTTTAGTGAAGTCTGTATCAATGGAAACTCGCTCCACAGAATCGTTAGAGCTGTCCAGACTGCCATGGCTGACACTGTCGAGATCACTGGCATCTGCTCAGAAGAACAGTATGAAAGACAGTTAGTGGGAGAACTAACAAGTAACATATTTCAAAACACAACAGTCTGCAATGTGAAAAGCTCTCTGGCCAAAGATTGCATCATATTTCAAAGTGGCAACAGAGCAAAAAGGAGCAATCAAAAAACATGTGTGTAGAGGCTTTTCTGATCCAAAATGAAAAATAAAGCCACCCACATGGTGAGAAGGTTGTTGAGGGCTTTCAAATTGAGAATATCTCTCAAACATGTGTCACCATTTTAAGCAAAATCTAACAAAAATAAGTTTTTAGGTTTATGCCTTAAATTTTAAATAAAATAAACTTCATTGAAGGTACATGACGGTAGGGGTGGGCGATATGACCAAAATTCTGTTTCACGGTATGACTAATTATATTTCACGATACAGTTATTAATATATGTAGTTATTCTGAAAATTGACAAAAAGGGCTTTATATAATAAATAAACTCAAATACTTTAGAAATGAAAAGTACTTCACCTTGTTTGATTTTTCTTTTTCTTTTATTTGGTAAATTATTTATTTAGTAAAAACACACTCAACTTTTATATTAACTGCCCCCAACTGATTGATATTAAATGCAACTTGTAGGTGTTTCTGAATTATTTTTAAATCTCATGTTATTGTTTTACTTCAGTCAGTTTCTAATATCTAACTACTTTATATTGAAATATTCTATTCAAAATTAATTAATTAAATTTTGAAAGATATTATTAATACTAGTTACTTAGTTTAAAATTGTTCCCTGGTATCTGCTTATTATACTGCATTTTTAAGGGGCCTGTTTTGCTCTTTTTGTGATAACTGGCAACCCTCCACCTGGAGCTTTAATCAAGAGAGGGAAGAGTTCAATAGTGATTAGAAGGAGAGCAGCAGTATGCAAACTGAACATCAGCTACTGTTAGTGCTGACTAAGTAGTTTAAAT
>NW_015505234.1:2288261-2303352 GCF_001515645.1 Sinocyclocheilus grahami | reverse complement strand
ACAGGCAGCTTCCTAACCAAAATGGAATCTCAAAAAAGTGGCCAAATTGGAAGGGATTTTCAAAGGCAGAAATTCCAAGCTTAATTCCTTCTCATATGAAGCAACAAAAGACTCACTCACAATTAATTTCAATAGTAGTATGTTAGTATGTTGCTAAGCTAACATACACTGGGTAAAATACTCATATTTTATAATATATCTTACTACATATATTATAGTAATGGAGTAATGGGTAATTTGGGTAAAATTTATCTTAATTAATTTTTATATTTAGACATTTATGGCGCTTTTCCACTGCATGGTACGGCTCACTTTTGGGGGGTTTTCCACTGGGTACAGTGAACTGTACCGTTACCAAAACGTGACGTGTAAACTCTGCTGATCACGGATTGGCCGGAGAGAATCGTCACTACCTGCGTCACTGAACTTGCGACACAAACACAACAGAACTGCTAGATTTAAATCAGCACAGCCAGCGAAGGATCAGAAGCAAATGTTTTGAACGAGCGCACCTTTTTTAACAACCAAAAAGTGGCTGTTTTGCTGTCTTTTGAGGAAATAGCGAGCTAGGGATCCAGCGAGCTTGATGGGGTGACGTGGAATGAAAAAGTTTTTTAGGAGTCGCAGCAGTAGAGGCGGCGCAACTATAACGACATGTGAATAACCCCGCCCACTCTAAAGCGGTACTGAACTGCAGTGGAAACGCAAACCGAGCCGAGCCGTGCCGAGCCGTGCCGTGCTGTACCGTACTGAGCCGTGCCGAGCCGAATCGTACCACACAGTGGAAAAGCACCATTAGATATTTTGCATGTTTTGTCCACCATTTTGTATTGCTTTTGGAGCTTTTACAATGCATTAAGGGACTGTCAATCTTTTTTACAGCCGTGCCGTGCTGTACCGTACTGAGCCGTGCCGAGCCGAATCGTACCACACAGTGGAAAAGCACCATTAGATATTTTGCATGTTTTGTCCACCATTTTGTATTGCTTTTGGAGCTTTTACAATGCATTAAGGGACTGTCAATCTTTTTTACATTTTGCCAATATTAGAAGGCTGTCAGGGTCCTGCAATCTATAGGGTAATTATTTTTTTTTTTGGGTGTTGTGTATAGTGATTTAGAGCCTGAGTCCACACTCCAGATCAGTGGGTGGCGGTAATGCACCCGAAAGCTGTTTGCCAACCGCCAATAAAAACAAAAGAAGATGATGTCTCTGCTGGTTTGTTGCATTAGTTCCTTGTGTGAAGAGAATTCTTTGTCAGTCTACTAGTCATATTAGTAGTGTTATTTTACACTCCTGGTCAGTCTAGCTTTGCATTTAGTTTTCTAGAGGTTTATTAGGTTTTCTTTGCTTTTTATTTTGCTCTAGTCTAGGTCCTGTCTTTATTTTTATTCTAGTTTTATCAAACCTCTTGCTTGGTTTCTTTCCTTATTTTGATCTCGTCTGTTTTTATTCCAGTTATCGATTCCTAGATTTTGCCTTATGGTTCATTCTTTTGTTTATTTGCTCTCTGCAGTTTGAGTTTGTTTTTCTTTGTTCTTTTCTTTCTAGTCATAGTGTGCAGTCAGTTTTATCTTGCTGCTTGTTCTCTCTTGTGGTCTTGTGTTTGTTCCTGTTCTGTGTCCTGATTCCCCTGGCTGCTGTTCTCAAGACCTGGCTATCTGACTGGACTGATTTCACCACAGCTCAAAGTATCAAGCCCTGGTTTCTCAAGCTGCTGCCTGATCTCCAGTGTTCTCCTTATCTGGGGCCGCTCTATCATCCTTGTTCTCCAGCCTAACTTTGTCCAGGTCTGACCTCAGTCATCCTCCTGTTCTCCTGCAGACTGCCCTTTCCTACTGTTTGGACTCGCATCTCATTCGTTCCTTGTCTTGTCAATGAACTTCATCATTCTGCATCTGGGTCTCTCTGTAGTAAACTGCTGTGACAGACCGTGACAAAGGCAGCATAATCATGTGTAATTTTTTCTAGATTGGATCTGTCTTTGTTTTTACAGGAAATGTAAAGTGTCCACTTCTGTGGAATGTGTGAAATGGAGTTGGGGTTTTACCAGAAAGATGGGTGTCCTTCGGGTGGGTGGTCTGCCTCCTCCATACTTGTTTGAACCGCACCACACCCCGAAACACATTTCTCAGCTTTCCCCACAGGAAGTATCCCCCTCTGGTGGAGGAAGGCCATGTGCTCTCCAGAACAGCCTGGGGAGAGAAGAACACCACAGTGAAATACACAGGCACGCACACTTACACACAGATTAATTAAATAATTATACAGTGCAACGCCTCTCATTATAAGTAGATTGTGTTCTTTCTGAAGGACTAGCTGTAATTACTCTGATAGAATTGGAACAACACTCAGCTGCCGGGACTTATGTCTCTGTGAGTGTGTCCTCTTGGTATTTTGGGACATCTTGCAAAGCACACACAAAAACTGGTCACCAGGGAGATTATTGCTAGTCTAAGCTTTTGTCTAAAGATAACCGGCATGAGAAATAAAGTCACATGCCAAATCCACTGCCAGCTCGAGGCTCTTGAGCATTAGCATAACACACCTACATAGGATAAATCTGTTTTCTCTCTGTTTCTTTTGAAGAAGTGATTTTTACAAAAAGAAATTACACAAATTTGTCATTGGCCACCTTTTTATGAAATCTAAAGTGGCTCCAAAATGTACTTACACACTTAAACACTTAAAATGTATTGATGCCATTTCATTAGATAAAATGTCAAACCAGGTGGCATTTGCAAACCAATTATGCCAAAGCAGTGGTTGGGTTGGGACTCATAAATGGGTTGCAGATCTGTCCTGATTCTGTCTGTTCTAGTTGTGGCTAGTAGGAAAAATGCTAAAAGCATAACTAACAACTAACCATATAATTGTGCACAAGTTTGATTACAAAAGAAATATGCTCAACTTCTAAAACTAGGAGAAAACATCTTATATATTTTATCGTTGATGTTGTTTTTTTTGTTATCTGTCCACTCAATCGCTATGATATTTCAGTGCAAATTAATCTTTCACTTTGTAAAAGCTAATCAAATAAGCTGATGCAACACATTTTAATTTATATAATTTTTCATCCTCAAAATCCATGAGAAAAACACCAAAAACTAAAGGAAGTACCACCCAGAGGACATCAAAATGGTTCACTTACAAGGATAAACATATTTATTTGATATTTTATTATATATAATAATAAAATTCAAACATTTAGAAAAACTTAAGGGTCACTGCATGTATTTCATCAAGAAATGGCATTACAATTCCGAAATCTTGTATCATGTAGTCTACCACAAAACCAAAAGTATGTCTTAGTACAGATAATTTATGTATGTTTATTTATTATTATTTAGATTGCAATGTGTCTCTATGTAGCACAAAAGTAAACTGTTCTCACCCTGTTGTAGTACCCATAGGTAATGGCATTTGGCTGCACTCCGGCTTTCTTCATTTCAAAAAGAACCCGGACGGCAAGAACAGGCTGTCCATACTGCCCACACAGTTGCATCAGGACCCGGTAACACACCTCCATTGGAGCAGAAATTAACCATTACTTACAAAACCACAACACCGGTGGAAATTTCCGCTGTCTAGGTGCAGCACAAACTGTACTGGCAAAACCAATCAATGGACACTGTTAGGCGACTCTACCTCATCAGGAGGCTGCAACTTTTTGTCCTGCATGTTTCGCAGCACGTCGTAAGCAGTATGCAGTGCCCGCACTTTAGAGTGGCAGGCGCTGACATACGAGGGCAGGCAGATGAACCACAGACCGTGACAATGCCTGAGCAGACACTTGGACCACATCTGTGGGATGGAGGAGTATGTCTTAGCCATTCTCTGGGCTGATTTGATCTCCTACAGAGGGAGAATCAGAGAGAGGATGGGGCATTAGAGAGGAGGGGGAGAGATTTGACAAGCGGCATCATGGGGTGTGATTTGGATGAGATTACTGTTTGAAATACCAACCTGTTGGGAGCGCCTGAAAATGGCAGCTGGGCTGATGGGACTGATGTGTCTCATGGCTGATGTTGCTTTAGGGACTCTGGGACCATCCTGAAGCTCACAGAGTTGGGCGTTCAGTACCGGGAACCCACTGTAGCTGCAAGACATCAACAGCATAAACACTGTTCTTCCTTACATTTTAATCTTGTACTTGATTGTTATTGTCAAGTCACGTCAAAGTTTATTTATCAAAAGCACAATGCTGCAGCATACAGCACTAACTGCAGGCAATACGATGTATTTTCTGTAGTTTAGAAAAGATAAAAATAAATATAGGATTGCAGATTTTAAAAGAATAAAAAAAATATATATATATAGGATATAAATATCTAAGTTGTTTGTTTTTGGTTGTTTTTTAATGCCATGCCATGAAAACTATACTTATATAAAATATAATTCAGAGTAGAAATACTACAATTCAGTAAAATATATTTGCATATTATAAAATAAATTCACTAAAATGTATAACAAAAATAATAGGAAATATGTTATTTAAAATTAAATTATAAATTATAAAAAAAAGTATTTGACAATTTTTAAACTATGAACAGCATGTCACATAAGGACAAATTTAAAACCTAAAAATACTTTAAAAAATCATATATACTCGATATACTGTATGGGATATAGGACGATCTTCAATGTCAAGACACCTCATTTCCAATTGTAACAAAATAATGCCAAATCCCGAAATAACAGATCCAATTAATACAATCACATGTTCTCTGAGGAGTGGGCATTATTGCTTTCGTGAGAGTTTCTGCAGACACAGGACCCTTAGAGGGTTTATTCTACACGCTGCACCCTGGGAGAGGTTTGAAAGGGGATTATACTATTGCTTCAATGCCATCTGTGGTGTGGTGTACTGTTTATGTGCACAGTGTAGTATTGTACATGGGAGAAGCGTCTGTACCTATAAACCATAGGAGCCTCTTCTCCTTCTGGAAGTGCTGGCAGCTCCGGAGGTGTGATGTAGACCGTGTGCTCGCTGCGGTGGGATTTGTCAAGTTCAATAAGCCTTGTGTCTTCTGGCTTTTCGCTGTCCACCTAGAGTAAAAACACACTTTATCAGATACAGACTGTCTTCCGTTTCCACAAAAACACAGAAGAAGCAATGACCCATGACTGAGAAAAGATCAGGTTGTAGTTAAGAGGATATATGTTTGCCAACACTGGTCACTGAGGTCTCTGAATAAAAAGAGGAAAGTAAAAAGCAGAAAGAGGAACTGGAGAGAATATTTATGGCAACTGGAAGGCTTAAAAAGTCTTTTTTTTTTGTCTTTTATAATTTGCTAACTTATTAAATTCTATATTGTCAAACGGACTCATCACATGTCAATCCAAGCTATATTTTGGTCAGAATTGGGAACTGAATCTTGAACCAGACACATACTGCCATACAACCATGCCAAGGGATTTTCCACTGTCTGGACATGCTGCAGTTAGCCAGGAAACTCCAGGTGCAGATGATCTGACCTCAAATCAGATGGAGCACTGGTTTTAGTGTAAATGATCCTGATAATCTCCCACATTGTTGTGTCCGACTGATATCATATCTGTACCAAGAAGCTTTAATCCTCCTAGTCTTCATCCAATCCTCCCCATCTGCCACAGACGCACTACAAATGCACTGACCTGGACTTAACACTTAATGTTGTATTGCTCGAGGGGTGCGAAAACATTCCAGTGCAATTTATAGGCAAGGCAAGGCTTTGAGGAGCCACTGTGCATTTAGCCTTCAGACAAAGTCTGTCTGCAAACCCTGTAAATGGACCATAAATGCATCATATAAAGCCCATGCACTGTACTATATTGGAAATAAGGAAAGCTATCAAATAAAGCATGACTTTATATCTATCGACAGAGGGAAAATCAGTTTTAGTCTCTGTAAAGCATTTTCAGCAAAAGGGTTTTGGATAATATTGTTACACAATTATTAGACAGACAACAAGAGCAATGGGGCAGAATCGAGCTCTCCCTGGACTTGCAAAATGAGTTTCCCTGAGAAGGTTTTAGATCAATCAGTGGCTCTTTTTTTTTACCAGAGAAAAACAGCATTGATGACTGTGGTGTCAATTAGAGCTCTCTGTAATGCACCAGGATGCCGAAAGGCACTTTCCATGAATACGGTACAAAAAAAGTCTAAAGTCCATTTTCAACAAATAGTCAGTGAAAGCAGGTGCCTAACCTTTAGAAAATGCTGAAAAATTGTCTACCTCAGGAGGTCAAAGTAAATGCAATATTAGCAGCCTATTAACAGCCTGTCATTTTCATGATATCAATTTTAAAATTAGTGAATATACATGTATCACAGAGGCAGCACCAAAATCAAAAGTTTCACTCAGAAACTCAAAAAGTGGGTACAAGATGGTTATATATTACTAAATTATGATGAACTTTAAAATTGGTTCATTGGATCATTGAGGTGTCACACTATAACCAAATGCTTTCAGGATACAGCAGTACATGGTTTGTCCTTTACCTCCCTGATTCCTTTATAAATGCCCTCTGTGAACACAACCCACAAACCCATGTCAGTTTAAATCAACTCAAACTGTCATTTTCATTACCACCACAGTGCTAAAGAACTGTCCTCCAAGGTCCTCGCATAAGGGAAGGACAGGCCAGAGCAGGATAAGTGTGACTTTCACTGATGGCAGCATAATTGAAAGTGTAAGACAAAGGGCTGCACATTCGTCTTTACTAGCACACTAAAACCTTGTGGGGAGGACAGGTGAGAGATGACTCCTGGACCTCTAAACAAGAATAAATTGTGTGCTCCTGTTGAGACAGATATAAATGTACTACAAAGGCACAAAATAACCATCTGGGAATATATTTGTCTGCATTTTAAAAGAAGACAACTTGCAGCAGTTCACTGAAGATACAGCTTCAGATCCATGTGCAGTCTGGATCATACCAAGAAAGGGCACAACAGTTGCGAATATAAGAAAATGCAAAGCGGCGTAAGGCACAGAAAAATTAATTAGGCACAGAAAAATTAATTATGCATGCAGGATCTTAGTGGTTCTGCAGAGACTCTGATCTAAACAGAAATGTTTGGTTTTTTTAATTATGAAGGCAGCAAGCCAGGATTCATAATACCAGCTATGAATCACCACACCCATGGTGAAACCCCAAAACAAAACAGGTCATGTCTGTAAACTGAGGTCAAAAATCTAGGGTGAGCTTTTTTTTTTTTTTTCTCGAACAGTCTAAATTATGTTTTTAGATTACAAAGTAAAGTAAAATAAATTAAAGTGAAGTGAAAAAATCATTTAGGACCATTAAAGGCCATTTTTGTAACCAGGGTAAAGGATTCTAGTGACTGTTTTCACTTCTGCAATACATCAGAATTTAAAAGACACTGAATTAAGCAACTTACCTTCCCTCCTTTCTCCGTACCGAACAACTTTCCAAGCAAGCAAAGACAACAGTTTAAAGAAAAAAGAGAAAAGAAAGCAATGAGGAAAGCAAAAATAATAGGACAGCCTGCTTAGATGAAAAGCCAGAAAGTAGACACGAACAAACGAGAGAACAATGCTTAGAAAATTAATAATCTGACATACGTTAGCCCTTGAACTCTTTGAATTTTTCACATGCTCTTTGCTAAGAGCCTGGAGTGCAGTTGTAAAATGGTAAATCTTTGTGAGCATTGTAGAAGCAGTTTATGTTGAATCTAATTAGAGGCGGCTGTATTCTAGATAAAGGCATGAGAAGTATTTCTTAGCGGGAACTAAATATGCATATACCAGGGTTTCATACCTTGTCAACGCAGTCATCAAAGAAAGCAAGGCTTGCATCCTTATCGCTGACAAAAGAGCACTCTTCGATGAAACGAATGAACATCTGTGTCTTGGTCATGAGGGAGTAAAACTTTTGATGGGATCGATCACGACTCTTCAAAAAGCCTGCAAAAAAAGCCATATTCAAAGTCAAGGACATCAGAGAGTCAAGAGGTGCCATTACAATAAGAAAAGGTGATCACATTCAGTGATTACTTTAATTCACCGCCACAGTTGTCGGTTGTGATTAAACATTTAATCAGTCAAATTTAGGAGGGTGCATCATGAATTACGTGTTAGTCATTGAGAAAGCTGTTGAGTGTACACTGTGTGAAAGATGCAACAGACTTTTACTTAGTGATTACATAAGAGGCTGCAGATGTGTTCACAGACATTCTATTAATCATTGCAGTTTGTTGGACCTGTCAGGTATGTCTAATTTCCAATGGGGCTTTATCAAAATCGCCACAATAATTTCAAGCATGATTTAAGCCAGACTCCACAGGCACAGGGCCAGGTTTGAGCATTCTGAGCAGCTGCTGAGCTTCGGCATTCCACTAATGCACCACAGTGGACTCTCGGCATGCGGTTGGGCCAAAACAAGATGTTTTTTCCGTTTTGATGCTGATGAAGCAACTCTATCACAGCTGTTCCTGATGTTCGCAAACAACAATAGGAGAACGCTTATTCAAACATTACGTCCATCTTGGCTCCTCACCTTGCAGATCGAAGAGTGAACTGGCGTCAGTTGCTTTCTCAGATGGTGCCTGTGTGATGGGCAACAGGTATGAACGGTAGCCCTTCAAGATGGCCGCCATGAAGCGCAGAAAAGCCTCCTGGATCTCCATCTCTAAGGTTTCCAGACTCTTCCCACCACTGCCAGGTTCCCGCTCGCTCATAAAGGCCTCCATCTGTCCTTCCTCACGGCTCATCTGATAACCTGTGGAAAATTGATGCTTAAATTACTATTTTTTAACTACCATTCAAAAGTTTTGAGTCAGTAAGATTTTTATTTGATTACATTTTAAAATATATTAAAACAGAATAAATTTGAATTGTTGCAATATTTAACATAATTGTTGTTTTACTGGACTTTTGATCAAATAAATTCAGCCGTAGTGAGCAAATACATCAAAACCTTACACCAATCTTTTGAACGGTAGAGTATACAAGGCAACTTTCATACACAAGGAGAAATGTACTCATAATGTCTAGGTTATATACGTAGCATATCTCAATAAGGAAGATATAGTAGGCTCAATTTGAGATATGGGCACATAACACGCTCCTTTCACGTCACTTCAGAAAGGTCAGCAAAAAGATCATAGGCTCTGTCTGTTATTAAACATCCACATCAACGAACACATAATGTTCTCCATAAAATATATGGGAACACAGTCACTTAGCACAGAAAAATACATCATTTCTATTACGGTTTACCTATAAATAATCTCACTGTTAGGCCCAATTCTACGAGTTGGTACATTCCGTACAGGACATTTTCGTGAACCAAAAACACATTGAATAATTGGGTTCAAAGTCTGGTTCAAAGACTGAAGCATCAATCAGCTCTCATGTATCAGACAGTATCACAGCACTAAAAAAAGACTTTGTGCCTAACTCTGTCTCTATCCAGCCAATTGCCCCCATCTCTAAATCTCATCACATCTCAAGGATGACTGGTTTTGCTCTTACTCGGTCAAGCATTCATAAAACATTGTTAGATAATAAAAATGATACTGTCATAGCCAAAAAAGGACAGTAGAAGGCCACTTAGAGTGGCATTTCCTGTACAGTGAAGTGAACTAATATTACCTTGAAAAGAACAGAAAATAAGTAAAATCCTTTCTTTGTTGACCCCACAGTGACCCGCCATCACTAACCCTCATCCAGTTGCTGGTGGAGATTGCTGAGGGTGTTGATCAGACGTTTACAGGCTTTTCTTGGCAGGATCTTCCAGGTCAGGGATCTGCGCTCTTCTTTGCTGAAATAGGCCACACATGTTTATCATTTGAGAGAGTAAACAGCAAAGGGAGTCCATATCCGTGAACAACAGAACTGAGGGCTGCTTTATAGTTTCAATGTAGCTTTTACAATGTCTGTAATCTTTAAGGTGCATACTGGCAGATAAACAACACAGGAGCATGTGTTCAACACATGGTGGTACTGAGGGTCCTATCTTTACTATAACATTCCTCACTGCTCATATATCTCCATCCTGATCTTTTAACCATCTGCATGAAGATAAAGATCATAATTATTCGGAATTTCACTTGAAAATTGTTTGCTATTGCTTAGAATTTCTTAAGAACAAAAACGCTATGCAGATCACAAAGGCACCAATCAAAACCTACACTGGGAAATTAGTGTTTATTTTGTGAATTTAAGTGGTAAAAGATGACTTTATCTCAACACCGTAGGTCAAAAAGGTCAGAAGAGGCTCTCATGGGAACTTAGAACTATGTAGAGGTAAAAAGGTCACTCACTGAGTTATAGTATTGGTGTCCAGGTCCACACAGCTTATGTCTGTCGGTGGCTCATAGAGGTCAAAGTACCGTGAGTCCACCCCTACAATGAAAGGGCATGGAGCACTGAGTACATCTGCCAGGGCCAGCGGGCAGAGAGGAATGTACGGGCATGGCCAGTGGAAGGGAAAAATCATCTGTGGGACATGTAAAACAAGTTGAGACAAGGCAAAACCAAAAGTGGGAGAATAAGCTAAATGAACTGATACTGTGAAATAGGAATGGGAAAGGCATGAGTGAAAATTAATAGTCTTCCACTCACCGACACCAGGGCCTCGGTAACGCTGGTAAGAACGGCTGGACGTAAGGAGTGCACTAGGATCTTGTGTTCAGTCACAGCCAACACCAGCAGAGTCACTGCATTTTTTGGGCCGAGGTTCAACAGCAGTGTAGAGATCCTTCCACCACTGTGGGCAGAGAAAACAGGCGTGTAAACAACACATACTCACCAAAAAAACAACAACAACACAACACAACAAAGCAAAGCAAAAAAAATATATAAAAATCCAAAGAAAACACAACAAAACCAAACAAAAAACACAAAGCAAAACATAACCCCCCCCCACACACAAATCTAAAACAAAACAAATTTAGACATGAATGATCATCTGCAATGAGATGACCAATTGCCAAATACTGCATGAGGAGACTTAACCCACTTTAAACATGCTATAAAGATATCACACTTAACCAGGTCCTGCTGAAGTATCACTTGCACACTTCATGCTTTGATCAGCATTCATCTGACATAGTCAGTGTATCTTGTGTCTGACTTACCTCAGAGGTAGTGGAGAGGAAACAGGCTGGCTCAGCATCAGGCTATCATGTGGAGACAGCTGTGAAAAACAAGCACACAAACACGCGGTCACAGTGAGATGAGGGCCAGGGTTGGCAGCTATTTGACCACACTATGCTATTTGTTTTGACACATTCAAGAAGGACAGTGTTCAAACAAAGACACCATGTGCACAAAACTCACCTGCACCAGGATACGTGGCCTTTGTGAGGAAGGGAAAGGAACCTTGTGCATGAAATGGGAAATATGCCTAAGGACAAATAAAAAAAAACATTACTTTCTAGTGGCCGCAAAATGCTCTAGCCTAGCAACCTCCAAAATTGTCCTCAGAACTCACTTCTCGATGGGCAGAGTGTGTGGACCTGAGATGGAGTATCTGTAGAGGAAGGTCAGGAAGCTACGGAAAGCATCAAAAAAGGGCCAGTGAGAGAGAAGGCAGATGCTTTTGTTGGTGTGGACAGTCATCGATCCATCAGGCCTGAGCCCGTTAGCCTGCAGGCCCAGCTGAGATCGCTGCTTGTCAGTCAAATGTTCTTCCGGGTAGGGCTCATAGAACTGGATGGCGGCACCATAAACCTGAGACCACGAGACAGACTCATGAACACCTGCATGATGTTATTAAATTTCTAAAGTGCACAATGGCAACTATTTTAGCCTACTTGAAAGCAATCACCATCAATATCTATTTCAAAACTGCTTTTCTCAAATCTACCCAGTGAGAAAGTGATACGGAAGATTTATTTTTGCAGTCTTTTAGATCAGAAATATGTCAGCTTAGCCATGTTTCTTTGAAGCCGCTCACCTAAATGAATAAATTATACAACACTGCAGCACAAATAGCCTTGAGACCTGTTCGGCTGTAAGGAGAGTGAGCTGAGTGTACTGATGTGTTTGACATAATTGAGCTGACCCAAACAGCACTTTAGCAATGCATTATTAAACAGGCCAATTATGCATGTTCATCTTATTTTCAATTCTTTTCTGAGGCCCATTATTTACGGGCAGTTTTGATATTCCGCCTGCGGCAGTTTGTAGCTGCTTTAAATTCTTTGCACATTGCTAAACTAGACAAGACAATTCTTGTGTGTCTGATTTGCTCAAAGAATGATGGTGCTGACACGAAAGGAAACCTGCAGAAAATCAAAATGTTTGTGTGTATTTGTGCATGCTCATGCGTGAATTTTCCTGTCTGTACCTTCTCTCCAGAGGCGCCTGTGAGTACGAATGTTGAAAAGACAGGTAGAGAATATTTGGTATGAGAAGGCCAGCACTCAATGGACGCTCCCATCGGCAGGCAAAACAGGGGCACGGATTCAGGCAAAGGAAAGGATTCATAATCCTCCTCTGGGTATCTGGACAAAAGACCTGCACACACCCCATATAAACCCTCAATTAGGCTGTAGAGCTCCATCAAAGACAACAATTATTACTGATCACTGCATCGCTTGCCCTGTAATTAATTCCATATGACAAGCTAATCGCAAGCAGCGGTTAAGTCTAGATCTTTTCGGTGCTGTGAGCACTAAGCTTAACAATGACATCATGTTGTTCTTGCTTTATGGGAGTATCGGGTTTCATTCATCTGCAGTCGTATCCTACTGCTCTGATGTGCCTCTTGCTAACGCATCCTTACCCTCCTGCTGTTCATTGCAAAATGCACAACAAAAGACAAACTGTGCAAAAAAATTCAAGGCTGAGATACAATACCTGCTTTGAATGCAAGTGTGTTGTTTTTGGCCAAAGATTTTTTGTAGCACAAGTACACAGAGGACCCCCACTGTAAATGCAGGAAAAACAGAAATTAAGTTGATTTCAAATTTTATACAGATATGTAAAAGGATGATTCTGAAGTTATGTCTCATAATTCCATAATTTATGGAAAACAACCCTCCTAAAACGCTTTTGAACAGGGATGTACCAATATTAAAATTTTGAAAATACCGATAAGCTGATAATTATTGAAAATCTCACCAATATTGGCTGATATCACAAAAAACTCTAATATTGACTGATATTCAATATGGTATCCATATGGAACCCAATATGGATTTTAATGCAATTGAATGCTGCTGAGTTTCAACAAGGTTTCTTGATTAGCAAGACTTCCATGGACAACCAGCATCATTAGAAAAAACATCAGGGTCAACCAGTTTTCCACCACCTAAACTGGCCTTTTCAACAGAATAGGACTGTTGTGCTCACCATACTGCTGTTGAGATTCTTGTCCACCTTGCAGAAAGCATGTGGTGGTGTCTCTCCCTTGCCAGGAACAATGACACAGATGTCCGTGACAGCCAGCGTGGTGTGAGAGTGATTCTCAGAGGCACGCCGATATGTGATGTAGATCCTTTGGGAGGAGGAGCTACTGATATTAGCAGGGCGACCAGAGGGCGTGGTCTGTATAATTTGACAGTCTGGCTTCAGTTTCTCCTTCCACTCAAAGAGGACACTAAGAATCATGAAACAAAGGACATGAAGATAGTAAATGTTCTCCAAAACAAAAGTGAAAACACAAAAGGTTCCAAAACCAACTTAGCTGCCTCAATGTCTACTGCCTACATTAGTAGCTACCTTAAAAGACAGCATCCTAAATGGTACCTCATAAATTAGTGATTTGGAAAGCAGCACCATCAACAGCCATTTAGCATGCAGCATCAGACACATGACTAACCGTTGATTTCAATAGAATTGAGTTTTGACATGTTGGTAAGATAACTACATGATGTTTTAATAAGCACATTATATAGAATGAAATATTCTGTTTTAAGAGTTTAGATTGATTTTAGATTATTTTTCTACAGGTTTTAGATTGAGCTTTTTTTCTTGATACTCTCTAATATTGAAAATAATTGGGTATATTTATGTCTTTGTCTACAATCTTTTTGTCCCTGAGTTTGTCACAAGGAAGAGAACAAAACTTTTAGCAACTGTTTAGAACAGCCTTTGCTTCAGGAGATGACTTAAAATTGTCTTACCCCAGGTCTGTTAGCGGCGGTTTGTCTCTGCCTCTCCTATAGCAGAGGAAGATCTGCGGCCCCATGAGGCTTCCTCCATTTAGTTCGGCAGGAAGTCCAGAGGGGGTGCATTCAACGCAGGTATACCCTCGAGGTACTTCCTCCCCTAGGGAGCGAATCACCATTGCCACATCAGTGATGGGTGCCTTGAGCTGGGCTGAGCTCCGATGACCACCATCCTCAGGGTGGACATCTTCCTCGAGGGGCTTAGATGAGTTGGTGAGTCCTGCCACCACAAAGTAGTCTGCTACACGAAGGCTTTTGTTTTCCATCTTCGATCATTCCCATAGAACGGGACTGTATATGCTGGGAAAAAGAGAGCGATGTGAATAGAGTGAGCACTTGAAGAAATGTGAAACTGCAGCCTAGTAAACACTGTTGCTTAATAATGCCAGGTGCTCACAAATGAATACATGTTTCTTTAAACCGAGAGGGATTTAAAAAAAAAAAATCAGCACATGCAGTGTGAGTTATACAACACTAATACCATTTTTACTCTGGATACATTTTCTCCCTTATGTGCTTAGAAAAGGATATGACCATTACTGTAGCGTCTGTGTAGAATCATGCATGATCTTTGGGTTTTTATGACTTAAGAGACCCTTTTAGCCTTTTGACATTTGCATATAAATTACAGTTCTGGTCAGAGACTTTACGTTTGTATGTGGGTTTAAATTGCCAAATGGTTCCTCGCCATCAAGGAGATTCTAACCAGTCCCCCCCACTATCATCTCCCCCATCTGACTTCAAACACTGTCCAAAGAGCTGTAAATGACCCCGATGGGCCTGGCTGGCCAAGCAAACTAACACACACACACACACACACACACACACACAAACACCCACACACACATAAAGACCGTTACTCTATTATACTCTACAAATTTATCAGGTATATTGCATGTGTTGTTTGTACGTTTCCCTATTAGATTAGCTGAGTTACCACTCGTTATTTGTATTAGTTAAAGCC
>NW_015505234.1:2268947-2288219 GCF_001515645.1 Sinocyclocheilus grahami | reverse complement strand
ACTACAGAAATTCCAGACCGGCCATAAAACATGCAAATGAGCCATGAAGGGAACAAAGGAAACTTCTCCCGCTCAAAAATTCACGCCGGGTATTGGCCAGTCCACCCAGAATAGGAACCTTCAAAAGTGATTAGCCCGAAATAATCTTTGCTCAGAAACCCTCTTCGAAATAATTGTAATATTGATTCTGCTACAGTTAATTCGAAGATATAATCTAAATATTTATTATTGATCATAACCAGTTATAGTTAGTCATAAATATTTCCCTTTTTAGAGCTAATAAAAAACCCTACATTACACATCCACAGATGCAGAGCACAACCTCATATAACAATCTTTGTAAGTATAAACTGGACAGACGAAAGCAATTACCTGTTCCTGCTGGGGATAAAGGAATATGTCCTATTATGCTTTTGAATCATGAGTCATAGAGTTCGTACCAGAAGAAGTGCACAGAAAAATGTACTTAAAAAAAGGTCAGACAACAAAGGGAATTCCTTCTGCCTGCATTAATGTAAGGTTTGCCACCATAAGCCTCACTAACACCACAACCACTGATATCTTAATTAGAGATTCCCTTCTCTTTCAGAAGAGGCCTGGGGCTTTTACAACACAAGTTGGCACATGTACTCACTCTAAACCATTATGAGTGACTGATGCTCGCATGGCTTTATGGTACCAAAAATAGCATGGCACCCACTGGTAGACTGTGGGTCCAGCGTTATCTTTCTGTAGGGGTCACACAGTCCCACCAATCACTGATAAAAAGGCTAATAAGCATCTAGGGGTTTAATGTTTCTCTGTATAATATTTGCATAATCTGTGTTTAAAATCTGAATTTTCATCAGCCATTACTCCAGTCTTAAATGTCACATGATCCTTCAGAAATCATTCTAATATGCTGCTTTGGTACTCAGGAAACATGTTTAATTATTATCATATTGAAAACAGTTGAGCTGCTTAATATTTCTGTGAAAACCAACCATAATAAATATTTTTCAGGATTCCTTGATGACTAGACATTTCAAAAAAACCTTTATTCTTGCATCCTTGCAAAATAAAATCATATTTTTAAAAAAACTACATATATATATATATATATATATTGGGATTAGTACGTTTTTTTTTAAGTTTAAACTTTGTAAAGTGATTTTTACCTAATAAAGAGTATTCTTATGTAAGTAAATAGCAGCCTATTTTTTCCCTGAGCAAATATTGAACTTTACCAAAAATCATGAGCTAAATATCATTAGAAATGTAAACTGATACACACCAAGTACCTTCATCATTATAGCAGAAACCATCTGAAAGGTTTTTAGTGGCTTTCAGCTTTATAGCTAATGGCTTCTCTGTGGTTTACAGTAATGGCCAACGGAGTCACGGAACACGGCTTAAGAGCATAGGAATTGAAACTGACCTATTGACTAGTTCTTTCACTGTGACGAAGTATTGAAGTAAAGAAGTTTGTCTTATGAGGAACTGGTGACGCTGAATGGTGTAAAACGGGAAGTTGCTGTTTCTGCCAAATCTTTTGGAAATGGTGACAAGTCATTGGCAGATTTCATGATCCCGGTTAGATGCCGAGAATAAATACAGACCATAAAACTCTAATCCTTCTCATCCTAATAAATCTTTGGGCTTTGAAGAAGGGGTCTCTAGAACACTCTCTCTGTCCCTAGTCCAACACTGACAAAGACACTGATGCCCACTTTGTTCCAGATGTATCTACTATAGACGATTTTACATATTGTGCTCAACAACATCACACAAAGCAAACATAAATACATCAATCTGCTTGCAAAAACAATCAAACATCTCAAGATCCAATCACACCTACATTGTTATAGACAGATACAACAGAAAGTCCACCAGACACAGTGAGGAGAAAATGTGATGTGATGTGATAGCAGATGTGTCACATGTTACGTGCGAGATTTAGGATTATATATAGACGTAATCTCTCGGTCCAACAACCACGCCATCCGCAGAGGCTGGCTGTGCCCTCTCTATCATCAGCAGAGAGAAATTATAATCCTCACCATGGCAACCATGAAAAAAAGACAGCGAATATTTATCATTCGCCTTAAAAATGTAAGGAGGAGAGAAAATACTTACATAAAACTAACAAAAATGAGTCACAGATGAGCAGAAAGCTGACTCTTTTGGTAGAGATAATGATGCAGTAATGAAGACCTCACAATCACACATCAACAGCTCAATAACAACAGCTGGGAAGGAAAAGAAACAGCATAACCCCACAGATTAGTGAAATTCTAGGCAAATATGGATAAACTTGCAGAGAATTATATCGTTATTATATTATAATAAGACACACTGCACACTGGAAAGCCCGAAGGCGGATTTCATTGTTATGTGATGCAATTATAGAGACTCTTGCACTGACACAACACTTTTCAGGCAACTCATAGGAAGTCACTCTCTTATTGAGAAACACCATAGTAATGTCAAAGAGAGACTCAAAAACGCCCGGAAGTGCGTTGGAAATGTCTCTTTCATCTGACAAATCAACATGGGTCCTACGCAGCGGAAATCCTGGCATGGAGAACACATAAAAGAAAATTACACTTAATGTCTGAGCCATCCCATCAGACTTCTGAGAGAGAAATAAGGAACTCCTTTACTTCCCTGATCTCTGACCGACTTCATACTTGTCATTCCAAAGAACTGGAGTAAGAAATCGATGGTTCCCTTTTCTAGTTTAAATGACTGGACAGTTCCAGTACACACAGTGCAGAAAGCACAATGCAACAGAATGATGCCACAGAATAGGAAAACAACCTCACATAATGGACATACATCTGAGAGTTGCAGGAGGCTGTGAGTGTATCTATGAGGTGATCTAGGATTAGCACTCGAAGTACTAAAAAAAGAAGAAGAAAAAAAATAAAATAAAAGAGTAATTTATTACATAAATTCCAGGAAAAACTGCAAAAACAAAGACACTTAAATGATTAAATTATAAATGAATTATTTATCAAATGATAAACAACAATTGCGTCCATTTATTTTTTAAATATTGTTTGGTTTTTTGTTTTATCCAAATTTTTATCATTAAAGCTGCATAAAGGACTTCATAAACTCCAAAAGAGCATGCGTTGTGAATAAATAAATAATAAAATTAATAATATAAAAATGGTAATATTTTAAGAATACACTGTTTTAAAAAACGGAATGACAACGGAAACACGGAAAACGTACTGATAATTTTCTTCCAGGACATTATCCAGTAATTTTTATGGACATTTACGTTACACAATGCAATGAAGTGCAAAAGTAAAAATTCAGGGAAAACACCTGCAAAAACTAAAAGATTTTGTTTTTACAGTAGAATATTATCTTAGTACTGCTGTAGGAAGCATGCTTACGGCTGTTGACATGATAAGCCTTGCCCTTCTTTCACCAACCTGTGGCGTGTAGGAGCCACAGAATAAGCCAATTTAACAGCCTGCTCATAAAAATGAGCATGATCTTATCCAGCTGTGCTGGAGATGGGCTGTGGCCCCGAGTAAGGGCTCCATGGACCAACAGGCTCCTGATACTGCACAGCTCTGGGACAGCAGGAAGGCCTGGAGGAAAACACAAGAAGGGGGAACTAATGCTGCACATTTGGCCGAGCATCTGGTCCTGCTTAAGACATGGGGCGGACATTTGATTCCTTTACACCATGCTGGGAAACAAGCAGACATCTGCATACTTTGGATAGGAGGAGGCAGGAAAATGTGGAAATGCTTTGTCAGGAGACTTTACTGAGGTATCGGACAGGCAGGAATTATTTTCTCTTTAAAGTTCCAACTCAAACTCCATCTACTATAATGTTTAAAGACACGTATAAAGTAATGTATTTGTCAAGAGACAAATTCTGGCAAACATCTGGAGTTTCAAAACAATTTCTGCCCATGCAGGCTTTCCAAAGTGGATGAGAAGATGAAAAAAAACCAAGAGACTTAATAGCAAAAATGTTTCAACAGACATTTCCTTTTAATGTAACATTTACTGTAATATCATGATGCATTTTATAGGAACAACCAACTGAAATATAGCATGCATTGCTGAAACTGGTTAAGCACAGACTGTTAAACCTATATTGCAAAATATTTAACTACAGTTGAGCGATGCTGAAATGCAATAAACCAGAAAAACTGGTGAGATGCATCATACTTAAAAATCACATTCATGCTTTAATTAATTTATAAAGGACACACTGGCTAATATCACATTTCAATTTTCAGACATGCTCATGAATCCCCCACATTTTTATCTGAATTCATTTACATATCACAACCAACTCTAAATCCAGGATCAAAGACAAATTACCACAATACATGATGGATGCTTTGAAAAATCTTCCTTAACCTCTCCGAAATACCTTTTTCATTTTCCATGCTTTGTTCAACCAGTTGTTCCCCCCCAAACAACTACAGCGTCACATTATCACATCAGACAACATGAATGAATCTCTGGCTTTGTAACTCTGATGATCTGTATTTGAGCATGACACCCTGTTGAATAGCTACCCAAGGATTTAACCCACATATTCAGGATTGGGAGGTACTAAATGTACTAATATACAATCAATCATTAAAAAATAATGATGATAATAATAATAATAAACATAAGTCAACCATTAATCCATATATTGATAGCACACATTCCCTTTAATACTTATGATTGTTATGGCCCTGCAGACCACATCACACCAGTACTGACGGTTCCATTATAGATCCATTTTAGTTGACAGTAAAGATAATACATTGCATGTCGCAAGCTATACTAATGCAAGCATGCAAGCTATACTAATAAACAAACATGAACAAATATGGTGAAATAAATAGGAAGATGATACTGCATCCAGACAGTTGGGCAGGGTCAGTCTTACAATAACTCATAAATCATAAGGACCATGGCATTTTAACATCCGAAGCTTAAAATCCTGAATGATATAAACAGAAACATGTTTCTAACAAGCTTAATGGTGTAAGTGATGACTATCATCACATGGTGTGTAAATATATGATCAGAATCAAAACAAGCGCACAATTACCGACGCGTGATGACAGCAGTCACTCTATATCGCCGGTCAGCCTTATATACTTATAAAATATGCTAATTTAAAAATGCTTCAAATGTATGGTTTATCACATATTTGAACGTTTTCTATTTCTAACAGAAGGCAAATTAATGCACGTAACCAATAAATAGATATGAGCATAGCACACTCACTCTGTTTCAGTAGGACGACGATTAGGACACACTCATTGAAACACGCACCGTTATTCTGATTATTAATCACAGGACTGAAGAAGGGCCTTATGTATTTCCATCCATTTTCATCAGACAAATAAATGGTTCCTCTATCGCGTATAAACATTCCCTCCGGGAGGGCTGTGCCTCATCTTCTCGATACGCTTTCAGAGACGCGCTCAGCTCGAGACTCGCGCAAGCGCTTATCAAGACCTGCCACCGGGCCACGTGACTGCCAGCAAACCGTGACGTCAGTTGAACATTCCGGGGACCGTCGTTGATTTAATGTGGGGGCGTCCCAACCCGACACGACAGGTAGTCCATATAAAGACTGTGGCGCTGAATGTTATTGACAGAATGTGTTTGAAAGTGTTGGACTTGAAGTTGGATTTAAAGATACAGTCCGTGATAAATAACAAGCACAAAAAGCCTTGGAATTATATGAGAGGTACAAACTAAAAACTAAAGTAAATCTCCACCCTCACTGCTGCTAAACTGTGCAGTGTTTGCCTGATAGAAAGTGTCTAGACAGTGGACTAGACTAGAGTACACTAGATCCGCAGATATTTTCCCAGTTAATCTAAATGAACAGTGGTAGTGTTATTTTAGTATCTGTGAGGCACTATTACAGTTTTATTCATAGTTTGAATTCGTTTTTATACTTTCCTTTTTCGTCTTAATTTTGATTACCATTTGAGTAATTTTGTTGTGTTTTTGTTATTTTTAAAATGTCTTTTATTACTTTTGATTTCAGTTTGAGTTATTTTAGTACATCAAGCTGTAGTACATCAGCTAAATACAAATGTGAAATGATTCCTTTGGCAATTAGCTGAGGGAGCCACATCTTCAAGATCTGTTCAAAGACTTTGGAAATGTTTCATTTAAGTGACTTGTATAATTTTATACAACTTAACTTGTATAAAATTAGACAAGTTAAGTTATATTATACAGGCATGTATTAAATAGGTTGAAATATAATGTATAATAAACATATAACACAATATTTAAAATATATATATTGGAAAACACAAAATGTGCACTATATATGCATTTTGTTGCTATCAATAAATTCTATTTAATATTATTATTATTATTATTCATTATTTATTAATTATTCATATTATTATTACGCTGAAAATATTCTTTGTATTGCAAAATCTGTTTATATTAAATGACAGAATAATGCAAAACAGACGCATTTTCGTTTGGGCCTGACTATTAGAATTATTTCAACTACCCCGTTCTTTTGATACTGCCCTTAGCCATTAAAATAAATAAATAAATAACATATCAATCGACCACTAATTGTTACATGTCATAATATGGCAATGTAACATAAGTCAATGTATTTCATTCCATTTTGTATTATTATTATTGCTGATGTCCATTAGCAGTCATTGTGCAGGGAAATATCACTATGTTAATGGTTCAGTTTATGGAGACAACCTCCTTCACATCTGAAACAAGGACAAATTATATAGAGAGAACAGGCCCTGGGGGACTCCCTAAGTTTGTTTGCAAAACCTGGTCCTGCACTGCTGGTCTAGCAGGGCTTTGAAAATGGAGATGCAGCCCTTACCAGACAGAGAATTTGCAGGCATTTTTTCTAGTTAATGGTGTGACTGCCAACAAAATGTGCCACTGACTCAGATGTTCCATGCCATTCTAGGTGGTCTGATGAGGGCGGATTGCCACTGTAACTACATCCTCAACTACAGCTCCTCAGCTTGTGTCTCAACTGATGTAGCATAAAGTCTTTTCTTGCATCATGTCCCCAGACAAAAAAATAGCAGGATCTGTAAACAATAGGGCTGATATACACTGACTAAAGTTGAAGACTTTTTAGAAGGTGAACTTGAAAAAACTATATATATTTGGACATATGTACTAATCTTGAAAATGTGTGGGGGTAAATGTGCCGTGAGAGAATGTTTAGAAGGTTCAGAGATCAAATCAAGTTGCTGCAAAGCACCCGAGAGAGTACGACTACTGAAAGCAAGCCTTCAAAGTGCTTCAGGTTTCTTCATCAAGAAGACACTCAGAACAGTTCTTAAAACCAGATGAATGAAGCATTTTATGTGGATGCTGGCTGGCCACCCAGCTGGCTGTACAAAGCCATAAACATCAGAAGAATTAGGACATCCACCAGCCCCTCGTGATATAGTCCTAGTGGTTCCAAAGGCCAAACTTCGGCCACCCAAATGGCAGGGCTAGAGTTTCAGACATCAACAGTCAACCTAGAAGGGCCTTTTTGGTAAGGTTTTTGGAACTTCACTGCCTGCCTTATGAGTATATCAGTGAGCTGTGGAGTGTGGAGTACAACATTTTGCATTTCTGCTGTTTTTCATTTCTGTAAAAGCCTTTACGTCGTTACAGAGAAGTTTTCAGTTTTAATGTTGGGATCTAAATCTGAGACTGGAGTTGGGCTAAATACATTTGGCATGGGAGCAGCTGAACAAACTGATTAGAGCTTGAAGGCTGCTGTCGCTCATCTCCGCCTGCGCCTATACCACAGAGTTTGATGATGTCCGCTGGGGTCTGCCAGAATCATTGCTTTAGATTCAATGATATTCAGTATGCGGCACATTTCATCACAACTTCACAGGATTCTCCATTTGTTTAGATGTAGCAATTATGTTTGTTAGCTTACAAATTGTGTTTGTTTGAAATGGAATTTATACACAGCCCACTTGTGGTAGTACTCCAGTTCGCCATAGATATGTCATCTTGATTTATCTAAGCACTGAAAGGTACAACTGCAAAATTATGGCAATAATTAAGATGACTGTATCTACTTTTTATTCCACCGTGCTGCACAAAAATTATATTTATATGTTGGATATGTGTCTTCTGTTCGTGTCTACCTCAGTGTCTCTAAATTAATTTCCCTGTGGGGCTGAAGTAATGTTATTATCTTTCACTGTGTGCTTGTGTATGATTAGAATAACTAATAAACCCAAACTTGAAATTTGAATTCAGGTGGATGACACCGTTTGCTTGAATGCATGCAACATATGGCAAATGAGCACTTAAAAACTTAATAAGCATTTTAAGATGCTAGAGAATTCTACAGTAGGGGGATCAGACGCCCCCATTTTTGGTGTCCTGTGTCTGACTGCTTTGAATGCTTTACAGCACGTTCAAAACACCTAGCAAACTTGTTACAGTTGTATGATTGTTTTTATTGATGTTCTCATAATAATTTTTTTATTTTTGTTATATGTTTTTGAAGTCATAATTTTGCTATTTGCAATGGTTACTATTGTATTAAATTGTATTGAATTGTATTAAAATCAGTTAGTGTCAGTTTGAATCGCAAACATCATAATAATTATTAATTAAAATAATAGTATATGGAACCACAACAATTCAAAATCATAATCATATATCATAATCATAATCAATCAAAAACATACTGCTCCCATTTTTTTTTATTCATAGATGATAAAAAGTGAGATTTCAATTATATTTTGATCATTGAACTAGGAAATGTCTCCATTTTCCATTTCAGATATTCTAAAATGTAAGCCATCCAGTGACCTGTCACTTGCTAAACTAGCACTTTCACACTATCCAACTGTAAGCTCAAAAAAGCTTTAAAAAATGGTAGTAAACCTTCATTCCATAAAACATTTTTTATTCTTCTAGTATGTTATTTATTTCTAGCATTTTTGTATGTATGTATGTATGTATGTATGTATGTATGTATGTATTTACTTATTTCTTTTCAACTAAAACTTTTCTAAGAGGAAAACACCTAAAATATTAGAATATTTAATAGTGGCAAAAATGAAAGGCATTACATTGCCCATTGGTTGATAAGAACACATTTTGCAGTGAAGGAAACCCCCTAACTGTCCAGCAGGTGATTCTTTTCAAAGATGAATCAGCAACAAGAGTACATTACTGGCAGACATACAGAATATAAATGCAGCTCTGATTACAGTCTTGTAAAGTTTGCTGCAAAGCACCATGGGATATTCCCTAGAACTTCTGGACGAAGTCCTCCTGCTAGATGAGTCTGGGTAATGTAATAAGAGAAAATAAGACAAAACGGGCGTAGCCATACTTTAAATCACACAACTTTATTTGTTAAATATGTTGGAATAGTCAAGGAATGTTTGGATGCTGCTTTATTCGGCTCTCTGAACTAGAATATAATAAGTACAAAACATTCTTATAGCTGTAAACCATTTTTTGTGTAATAATAAAAAAAAGCTTTTGATGTAAAAACTATAAAGTTCTGAAAAAAAACCAATAATCTAGACAAATTAATTTATATTCAACAGAGTATCCCATATAATTGGCAGTAAAATATGTCTGGTATGCATTGCCAGGAAATGCGTATGGTTGTCTATTATGAGTCACAGGCTTGGTTGCTATGATTGAGCAACTAAGTAGGACATTTGATACTTTTAAGAATTACAGAATGACTAAATACCTTTGGTGGCATCATTGTCCTTGTCATTTCCAGACTTTCCACTCAAAATAAATTAAATATAGGTGGCTAAATATGAGATGAATGTACATCATTTCAAATCTGAAATATCTGTCTTACTGTACACATGACTCAGTGTGAGCCATGGGGACTTTCCCATCACCACTGAAATTCATTTGCCTTTCATCTAGCTACCTAAAGAAGGTACAACTGTATGTTTTAGATTACTAAATGATAGGATTTAGAAAGCCCCTTGTTTATGTCTATGCAATCACAGGTTCAGTATATTTCAACCATTTTTTGTGTGACCTAAAACCAAAAACACGCACAATACTGCACCCTAGTGGTCGTAGTAAAGCTTCAATTTATTACGAATAAACCTTGTTAGAAAACGCAGTTTAATTTTACTTTAGACAATTCATACCCGAGTTACACCTTTTTTAATCTTTATAATATTGTAATCTTTCATTAAAAAATTTATTTATCACAGTGTTTGAGAATTTACGGATGTTTGCGCATAATTATTATCCTTTTATGAACAGACGTTTCAGGCTCCTGTTAACTATCATTGCTAAACCCAGATTCTAATATTTCTTACCAAAACTGTTAAAACCTAGGTTCCACCGAGATTTGAACTCGGATCGCTGGATTCAGAGTCCAGAGTGCTAACCATTACACCATGGAACCGCCCTTCAGACGCATATAAATCTACGGCTTTTGATGATTTCAAAATGAAATCGTTTTTTTCACGATCACCAGAAAATATGACCTAAACAACCCACTTTTAAAAACATTACTTTAAAATAACTCATAATAACACAACGGTATGCCACATATCTCACTGCAGGTCAAAAAAGGACATAAGTCTCTCTCTTTGCTATGTTTCCCCTTAAAAACATTCAAATGAAAACACAACATGAAAGCACAACCACACAACCATTATTATAGCTGTTTATAATGCGATAGATCCCGTGTGAGAATCAGGTTGCATCATCAGCTACTGTAGCCAATAACACTGTACAGTATTCAGAAAATACCACACTGAACACAATGAATACAGGGCATTAAGATACACATTATCAACAAGGTAACGTTACACAATATTTTACACAATTTACAACAGTACATATTACGTTACAATGGTGTCTTCAACTTTATGAAAGTTTTTCGTTTAAAAATAAAATCAAATCAAATTAATATTACAACAAGGATTTTATTTTGATAGTCTGTAAAGGCTAACCCGGAACACTTCGGGAGATGCTCACTGGTTCGGCTGCTTGCTAACTTGTTAGCATGGCTACTACCTAATCACAAATACACTGCAGTGCAGCAGCGGAGAGAACAGGGTCGGGTCTGTTCCACTTTTCCTTCACATTCTTCCATTGTTTGCGCTTTTGTTTTAGTCGAGATGGGGACGCGAGACGACGAATATGACTACTTGTTTAAAGGTGAGCACAGAATATATTTGTCTCGAGCGTACAAGTTAAAGCGGCTCTGATAATCGCGGTTATTGTTAGTTAGTGTGGTTTTATATTAAACACTAAAGGCCAGCTAACCGGCTAGCTGATTTCGAACAGCCCAAACAAACTCCTGCTCCTCAGCTGAAATAGTATCATTTTAGTGCTTGTGGGTTTAGGTGAAATATTGCTCAGTTACGGCACACTTTGTCCATATGGGTGATGGTTTTCACATAAACTCAGTTTACCGTAGATCGGACCACACCTTGAAGCGTTAGCTGAAGTTAGCCGAGACTGTCGCTGGAGGAGTTTAACGGAGCAGGCGGAGATTGGAAACGGCCTGTTTTCCCGATTGTTTTTCCAAGCATGTATGACTTTCTTCTGTGGATGACATTATAGGAGATATTTGGGACAACTATAATCACCATTCACTTTCATTATTTCATCTTCAATACAGTCAAAGTGAACGGTGATTGAGGTTTGTCATTCCGCTTAACATCTCCTTTTGTGTTTTACTGACAAACATAAAGTAATACGGGTTTGGAACAACATGAATAAGGAAGGCATTTACATGTTTTGGACGAATTGTCTTTAAAAAAAAAAAAGACATTTGTTTGTGTGAGCTTATATTTACTAAGACAATAACAATAAGGTGTCAGGTGACGCGGCCTCTCTTTGCGTACGTATGTTTTTTATCGTTGTTTTTCCTTCATGAAGCGTATGAAATGTCTGTCTTTTTGGGATAAATCCCTGAAACAAGTTGTGTTTTCCCATTTAGTGATCTTTGCAATGCATTGTTCTAGCAGCTTGAGGTTGAGACATGTTGTGAGACGTGTCATCAGTTAGGAAATTACGCGCTGACATGTGATTCGTAGTAAACTACCTCTAATCTAGCTGTTTAGTGATGTTCAGTGCACATGTCTTAAGATAAGAGTAGAACATTTCTGTAAGCCCAAGTGTGAGTCACAACAATGTTACCAAAAATCACTGACTGTGTCATCACTGCCACAATGACTTTTTCCCCACTTATTTAAATGCACTTCACTTTCAAATTAGGCTGTGGCATATGGTTGTGACATAAGCACTCAGTTTCCAAATGTGAAGAGGGTTGTTCCTTTATTTAATTTTAGTGTCTTAGATTTGATCACTTACTTTATCACTTAAACTGCTATTTAAATGGACAGTTCACCCCAAAATGAAAATTGTAATTTACTCACCCATTCTTCGAAACACAAATGAAGATATTTTATATTGAAACCTGAGAGTTTTCTGTTTCTTCATTAAAAGTCCATGTAATCAAAACTTTGACAGTTCAAAAAAACAAGACTCCAAGTCTTCTGAAAACGCACAGTTGCTTTATGTGATGAACAGATTTAATTGAGGCTTTTATTCATATCTGGACATCAATCAATGCATGTACATAGAGTACATGGAATTATGGTAAACACAGAACATGTTTGTTTTTGAACTGTCAATGTTTTGATGGAATTAACTTTTAACGGAGGGACAGAAATCACTCAGATTTCATTAAAATATCTTCATTTGTGTTTTGAAGATGCAAAAAATTCTGATGGGTTTGGAAATGCATGACAGGATTTTCATTTTTAGGTAAACTAACCCTTTTAAAAGAGGTTATGTTGTTGATCTGATGTTGGATATAAAACCCTGATTTGTTTTATTTTGAAGTGGTCCTGATTGGAGACTCTGGTGTGGGGAAGAGTAACCTGCTGTCTCGTTTCACCCGCAATGAATTCAACCTTGAGAGCAAAAGCACTATTGGAGTAGAGTTCGCTACACGTAGCATTCAGGTGGATGGAAAGACGGTGAAAGCTCAGATCTGGGACACAGCTGGACAGGAACGCTACCGGGCCATCACTTCAGCGTAAGGTTCTTCAGATGTCAAAAGTGTCATTCCTCATATAACAGATACCAGTTGACATTTCTTGATTTATTTTTCTGTTTGATCAAATCGATTCACACCAAGGACGTTAAGTATAACTACGTTTTAATAATCATCCTAATTCTTAGATTAGAGAAGTCCAAACCATAATTATCAAGATAACAACATATATTGTAGAATCACTTTCAGAACAGTTTTTGTCCAGTTGAGGAATGTGATGGTCAGAATCCACCTGACTTTAAAGAGGTTAAGCATTTAAAATGGCAGACGAGATAACTGCTGAGAATGATGATAAAGTTATTGTGAGTTGGTGTGAATGTGATGTAGTTAACATTATAGTTATTTTTTATAGAAAATTGTAAACTCAGTGTTCAGTTCAAAGTCAATGTGAAATGGCATTCCCAACCCATATTAGCATCATCTGAGGTATTCCTAAATTTAGGAGGGGTTTGTGACATCACCCAAAAATGAAAGTTGTTTCAGAAGTTTTTCTAGTTTAATAAACAATTATGAAGACAAATATTTGTATTTTAATTGGAATAACCATTGAATTATTCACATTTCATATTAATTTTAAGTGTACTCATTGAGCATATTCTTCAATTTTCCATCTACTTTTGATTTATTCTTCATGTTGGTCTACAGATATTACCGGGGAGCTGTTGGGGCCCTTCTAGTGTATGACATCGCCAAGCACCTGACTTATGAAAATGTGGAGCGTTGGCTTAAGGAGCTGAGAGACCACGCAGACAGCAACATAGTCATCATGCTCGTGGGCAATAAAAGTGACTTGCGTCACCTTCGGGCCGTGCCCACTGATGAAGCACGTGCATTTGCAGGTTAGATCCACAACGCTTAGAAGTAGACTTTGAACTCTTGATGATTTACAGGAAGTGTGTATAGCCAGGGCTTCTGTAGTTTCTTTGCATACTTTGTTAATTGTTACCATGACTGTTAATGTATGTTCTCTCATGTTTGCAGAGAAAAATGGCCTGTCCTTCCTAGAGACCTCAGCTTTGGATTCCACTAATGTAGAGACCGCTTTTCAGACCATCCTGACTGGTGAGTGTGCTTTGAAAAAGTGCGTTTCAGCGCACGCATGGGATACTTGGAGTGCAAGTTTAAGGATGCTAAACTTGAATTTTTTTAATGAGGAATGCATTAATAAGGAAATACACACTAAACAGGAAATGACTGTAGGTTTGTCTAAAAGGAAAAGAAAGATTGTAAATGATTGGCTGAAAGCCATATCCTTATGAATGACTCATCAAAAGCCCTGCTTTGGTCGGGTAGGTTTCTCTAGCCTGACGTGACTGCAATAGAGAGTTTCCATCTTCTTTTGCTCCTCTGTTCGACTCTTGGCATCTGCAGAGGAGGAACAAATAAGAAATGTTTCAAAAGCATCGCAGTTCGTTGCAATGCTATAACTGCGTTCGCCCCTGACATCCAGTAATAACTGTAGGGTTTAAAGGCTTTTATGGCAACACAAAGTCCATCTGTATTACCAGTTCCTGGATTGTTGGCACCGTACATTGTCTTGGCATCAATATCTCTTTCTGTCCTGCAGAAATCTACCGGATCGTGTCCCAAAAGCAGATGTCTGACCGCCGAGACAATGACATGTCACCTAGCAACAATGTGGTGTCCATCCAGGTGCAACCTACTGAGAATAAACCAAAGATGCAGTGCTGCCAGAGCATCTAGCGGCACCAGTCCTGTCCCGTACCCTCCTCCAACCACCCACCTGCAACACCCCCTCCTCCCCTCCTCTTCAAGACTGCTTTGGGTCTGAGATGCAGCTGCACAACTAGGCTTGAGCACAGAGGCTGGTTCCAAAAGCTGGAATCTCAAAGGGTCACCACCTGCAGTCTGGACTAAGCTTGTTGTTTGTTAGTTTTTTTTAAGTTGGTTTTCCTCCTTCCTGCCATGGTAGGCTTTTATATTGCAGAATTTTAATAATCATCTGTGTCGATCTTCACTGAAATGTCTTAATATATAATTTCATTCGCAAACGTTTGAGGCTCGCTCATGTATGTCTTCAGTAGCAGCCCCTTTGTCATGTCACTGGGTTGGAAGGGAGAAAACGTGCAGTATTGGAGGTTTTGCTATATTTAATGTTGTGATTGTAGAGAGATGATGTACCTGATAGATGTTAGATGACGATTAGGGCCCAAAGACCACAGTCTTCACCTTTCAGCCATCTTCCAAGTATGGTTTACATTGCATGTACATTTCCTTCAAGCACTTGGCACGGGGTGCATCACATTCTTGATTTCACCATCAGGCCAGTGGAAGAGGCCTTAAGGCATATAGCTACCACGCTGTTTTCTCTTCACCATCACGTGCTTCGAGGTAGAACAGTGGTTTTAGTGCCTTTTTAAACTTTTTTGATTTTTTTCACGCATGTGCTTAAAACGCTGCACCTCTTCAGCTACCCGTGCCAGTGCAGCAAGGCCTTCATCACACACTAGAATTATGCTGTAGTGTAGTCTAACACGGATCCTTTCTTTTTGTATTCCAGCCCTTTTAGTTATTGTCTTCGAATAGCAAAAGTTCAGTTTGTAAAAACAATAATTGATGTCATAATGCGAAAAGAGGGGAAAGTACTTTAGCAAACAGGCACAAGTTCTCTTTGAAACACTACCACAGACCTATTCCATATGAAACGAGGGAATAGAGACTTCCTCTAAAAGTAACGTAAACTCATTGTACTTTTGCAGCTCACGCTCTGTCGTTAAAGTCTGAACAGGAAAAACACGCAGCAGTGAATAGCGGCCAGCTGACGGCCACATCACATGAGAGCACACTAGGGAATAGACTGGAGACTTTCTCTTTTTGTTTTTGCACTGAATGTAAAATATCTCTCCCGGTTTGACTTATCGCCACTACAGTTAATGATCTTAAGACCTGTAACTTGTATTTATTCTGTGGTAGTCATTTAAATCGAGTTGTTAGCCTTTAATCTTCATGGCGAAGTGGTGAGACTTTTAAATGTTAAGACACGGTGTGATAATTTATGAATGTATTATGTGTTTTAGCCTACAAAATAAGTCTTTGTCTTGAGTCCAGCAGATGGGGAAACTACCACAAGCTGTGATGCTCATCTTCGCTTAATGGCTGTCTAATAAAACTTTCTCAGTGTGACACAAAATATCAGTAAAGACTGAACTAATAATGCATGTTGTATAACGGTCACCACAGGTGACCTCGGAGTGGAAGAATACTGTAGACCTCAGCATCATAGTCTGCAAACCTGAAGTCATTTATTTGCTGGAAAATTCATTTTGCTTATCGATCCCCTTGACTTTAATTACCCCAGCCCTAGGTAAAACAACATAGTTTACTACGATCATTCTCAGCAGTATCAGGACACATTCCAAGTGGAATTGAAGGCTCTTAAAGGCTGCAGTGTAATTAGTGAATCAGACTGAACCGACATTACTGCATAAGTGCATGCGAGTCATTTTACTGTTTTTAGTCTCTTGTATCTTATAAGGTAAAACTCTAGGTCTTTATAAGCATCACATTGAGGTAATACAGTACTTCCTGCAATTAAAAGGAAAAAACCTTGTGATTATACACACGTTAGGGTCCGTTTGTGTTTTAGGACCCTGACTGATTGTATGACTGTTCTTTAGAGGCAGGGGTCTCTGGTGCTAACGGGGGCCAGTGCCAATGATGTGAGGGTACAGATGGCACAACTATGACCTGCCCATGCACTGCACATAGCTAGTGTGTCCTAGTAAGATTACCTGGATATTTCTTTTCTGACTCCCAGATCTTTCACGTATTGCCTCGAGAACTTTATTTCTTTTTGTTTCTTTTGTCTGCACTGTACTGTGATTTATTTTGTATTGTTATGATTATACTATTACTCTGTCCACCTGTAATTCCAATTTAAAAGAGCAAATAAAATATGTAGTTAATTCAAATTTTGGCTTATACTGTTCTTTGTGTTTAAAGTAGTAGTAGGCCAAAATACATAATAATGTCTGTAATCCATAATTATGCTTCCTCCAGTGAAAAATTCATCCCCTGTTGTCTTCTCACATCAAAATTTTCGCTTGTAATCAGTGCTTGATCTGTGCATATTTCTCTCCCGATTCAAATGAGATGAAAGATTACTGGAGAAAGCAATATTATGGATAGAAGACTCATATTTGAACAGAAATCATCCAATCCTTGATGGAATTGTTTCTTAAAAACACCCAGTTTTTCACTTCAAAAGATAAAATTGATGGACTGAAGTTGTGTGGATTACTTGTGTATTCTTGTGATGTTTTCATCAGCTGTTTGGACTCTCATTCTGATGGCACCCATTCACTGCAGAGGATCCATTGGTGAGCAAGTGATGTAATGCTAAAAATGGCTCCAAATCTGTTTTCATAAAGAAATAAAACCATCTACATCTTGAATGGCCTAAGGGTGAGTAAATTTTAAGCTAATTTAAATTTTTTTGGGTGGACTATTCCTTTAACTTTTGTTTGAAAGTTCAGAGTTGTCATGTAAGAGTTTTTTTTTTACCTCATTAACCACTGCTGTTATGTTATGCTGTTACTTCTTATTTTTTTATTTCAGTTCCTTAAGGCATGACCACTATGTCCTAATTTTTTTAAGTTGGTGAAAGTGGTTGGTTTATTCAAAAGGAAGCAGTTATATAATGTAACCGATAATGTTCAGTACAGATGTGGCGATGATTATTTTCATAATGGTTAGCCGTTGAAGTATGTGTAATATCCTTAAGACAGGCTTAAAATTAGGACTATATATATATATACATACATACATAGTACATATACAGGGCCTTGCGAAAGTATTCATACCCCTTCATTTTTTTTCACGTTTCGTTGCTGCCTTGTGTTAAACTGCTTTAAATGACTTTTTCCCCCACATCAATCTACACTCCATACACTATAATGGTAAAGCAAAAAAACGTTTTTTTAACATCTTTGCAAATTTATTACAAATAAAAACTAAAATGATTCCATTGCATAAGTATTCATACCCTGGGACAGTTGAAATTTAGCTCAGAAGCATTCATATTGCTTGTAGATGTTACTACACTTCAAGTGAAGTTAACCTGTGGCAAATTCAATTGAATGGGTATGATTTGGAACAGCACACACGCCTTAATAAAAGTTCTAATAGCTGATAATGCATATCAGAGCAAACATCAAGCACAGAGGTCAAAATAATTGCCTGTAGAGCTCAGAAACAGGGTTGTGTCAAGCCACACATTCAGAAGAAGAGTTCAGAAAAAAAATCTGCTTCATTGAAGGGTCACAGAAGCATGTAGTCTCTGTTACCCTTAATGGAAGAAGTTTGAAACAACCAGGACTCTTCCTAGAGCTGGCCTTCTGGCCAAACTGAGCAACTGATGGAGAAGGGCTTTGGTTAGAGTGGTGACCAAGAACCTGATGGTCACTCTAGTTGAGCTCCATGATCATATGTGGAGATGGGAGAAACCTACAGAAGGACAAACATCACTGCAACACTCCACCGATCTGGGCTTTATGGCGGTGTGGCCAAACTCAATCCTCTCCTCAGTGAAGACACATGAAAACGCACTTGGAATTTACAAAAAAGCACCTAAAGGACCCTGAGACTGAGAAACACGATTCTCTGGTCTGATGAACCTCAATTCTAAGCATCATGTGTGAAGGAAACCAGCTCTGTTCATCACCTGCAGTGTACCATCCCAAAAGTAAAGTGTGCTGGTAGCAGCCTCATGCTGTGGGGCTGTTTTTCAGCGGCATGGACAGAGGGACTCATCAGAGTAGAAGGAACGCGTTCAGAACCTCAGACTGGGCAGAAGGTTCACCTTCCAACAGGACAATGACCCTAAGCACACAGCAAGAGTGGCTTATAGACAACTCTGTCAATGTCCTTGATGGCCCAGCCAGAGCCTGGGATTGAACCCAGTCAAATATTTCTGGAGAAACCTGAAAATGTGCATCTGCCCCCATCCAAGCTGACAGAGCTTGAGAGGTGAAGAGATGAGGAGAAGAATGGCAGATAATTGCCAAATGCTGGTGAGAAAAGCTTGTCGCACAATACCCAAAAAGACTTGAGGCTGTTAAGGTTCTTCAGCTAAATATTTAGTTAATACTTATGCAATGTACTTATTTCAGTGTTTTATTTTTAACATTATTTTTGTGTATTGTTGTGACAATTCTGTTTTTGCTTTGTCATTATGGTGTATGGAGTGTGGATTG
>NW_015505234.1:2245962-2268540 GCF_001515645.1 Sinocyclocheilus grahami | reverse complement strand
GGGTATGAATACTTTCGCAAGGCACTGTATATATATATATATATATATATATATATATATATATATATATACACATATACATACCGAAAAAGTCTAGAGAAAAGCATTTTGCAAAATATTAGACTAATATACTCATTATATTTTACTTAACCTGTTAGCGATGTCTTAATTATTTAATGTATGGTTAAATAAATCTGTTATGAAACAAGTTATGACAGCCACTGTGCAAATTAATATATTTCAACAACAAATAGAATGTTATAATTTTAGAAGTTAATTTAAAAACTGGGGACAAATCTTGAAAGTGCGAGAATAACCACTATTGATATGTAGCGCTGGTAGGATTGATGAAATGCATTTTTCCCCCTTTTATTTATGAATGATTGTCACTGTTATGGGAATGCAGCCACAGAACAAACTCAAATCAAAAGCTGCAAAGCTGTAGTCATCAAACAAACCGAAACACAAGTCTCCAAATCTATTTATACTGTACTTTTTAGGACATGAATGAGGTCTCGTCCTGTCATGGATTCTATAATGACATAAGAGCTAACATATAATGTCGATTTTATATATTAATACTGTGCACAAATAGCACAAGCACATAAAAATAATTGGTCACTATGGGTGTCATCATTTGTACATGCTTTTTTCCTTTTTAAATATGTTTACCTGTTACACTATAAAGAAAAACATCACTTGCACAAACGAGGTATAAATAAACATCATAAATACATAACCACAAATTAAAAACCCTTCAAGGCCTGCTAACAGATGTTTTAAAAAATGTAAACATACAAAGAAGAAAAACTAAACATGATAGCTTTGAAAACTTAATCCCACGTTCATAAAACATACACACCCAAATAAAATGATAGCAACAGTCATAAACTCCTATGTACAGTAGAAAGCACCAGGTTGTTGCACGAATGAGCAGTGTAGCTCATGTTGACCCAGGCTCTCCACATAAACTTTTATAAATATTTCTGTGTAGGTTTATAAGTGGTAGATAAATGTACAGTATTATAAAGTCCTGATCAGTTCTCGCTCATCTCATACTGTTCTGGTAACCACCTTTATGCAATAATAAGTCTTACTATTTCTTATTGAAACCATGCTTTGTCACCATTGCCTTGAAGTCCAGACTAAACACTTTGGGGGGTGAAAAAAAGAGGATTGCTCCCTCATGCTCACCCTTGGCTCTCGACTGCAAGATCGATGCCAACTCCAAATGAAAAGTTCTGGATCATTGAGTCGCATTTAGAGCTCTAGTTTTTAAGAATCAACATATCATTGGGTATGTTTCCATGAAACCGTCTCAAATGCTCCTTTATTCCCTCTAAAAGTCTTTTCATAGACCTATAACCAGAATGCTCTTTTATGCCAGTATTTCATGGTGTTATAAGCACAGCTTGTTATAAAACGCCTCTGAGATGGATGATGAATAATCGCTGGTGTCCAAATCTGTTCTTGTTTTGATGTACAGTCCATTTCCCACAATCCTCATTTACTCGACGGAAAGAGGAATGCGGTCTCCACCTATGTCATGCATCTGTACTTGAGAGAGTTTTGGAGAGAAAGAGAGATGAGGAGTGAGACAGACTGAGATTTTAAAAAACGAGATCCCGGAGCTGCCGGTCTTGCGTCTGTGTATTTGGACTGGCCTCTACAGCAGGGAGCTCGGGGGGCTTTCGGAAGGGGGTGGGGTGTGTGTTGGGCTGTGGCGCATTGGCAAGATGTCGTAGTGGCTGGGAATGTGGCTGTTCCGCGGGAGGTCATAAGGACTCTGGGAGAATCCGGTTGCTAGGCCGTTGGGTCCCTGAAGCACACTCACTGTCGGTTCTGAGGAAGAAGGGTGGAGAGAGGTGAGCGGCTCAATTTCTCAAACTCTCTCTGAATCTTCAACACGCACTGTAGCTCTCTCTATGGTATACAGCACATTATGTTCTAAATATTTTATAAAGAATCTTTACAACATAATCTAGATTTAAATATTTCCCCATTTGATATTTTGACATAATTTGGGGAAAATAATGACACTGAATATTGCCATATTGTAATACAATACTGCAAACTTGTATCATAATCAAAAATGCATAAACACAATTATATTAATATAAACCTTTAAAAAAAAAGTATACATTTTGTTATTTCATATTAGTGCTGTCAAACGATTAATCGTGATTAATCGCGTCCAACATAAAAGTTTGTGTTTACATAATATATGTAGGTATTCTGCGTATATTTATTATGTATATATAAATACACACATACAGTAGATATTTTGAAAATATTGACATGTATATACATTTATATATCTATATTCTTATATTTGATATATAAATATATTTAATATATAAACATAACATATTTTTCTTAAATATATACATGCATGTGTTTGTATTTATATATACGCAATAAATACACACAGTATACACACACATATTATGTAAACAAAAACTTTTATTTTGCATGCGATTATTCGCGATTAATCGCTTGACAGCACTATTTCATATATTTTATATATACAGTAACAACAGTTGTTATTTTTAACTAAAACTAAAGCAATTCAAATTTTTGGTAATTGAAATAAAGCTGAAATAAAATATAAATATTAGATAAAAAACATAAACTTAAATGAAAATGATAAATGTTGCCTTGGCAACTACCTGAAATAAATAATCGAAGTTATAAAATTACAAAAACTAAAATTGAAATAAAAATAAACTAAAGCTATATAGAAAAAAATTATCAAATTGACAAAAGGACTATTTTGAAAAAAATACTAAAACTTGATGTATAAAAATAAAAATATGAAAACTGAAAATATAAAAATATAGGCTAATTCAAAATATGAATAAATACTATTATAGCATATAAATAATACAGAATAACACTAATATATAAATATAAACATGTAAAAATATAAATAGATTTATGTATTCATTATATTATTTGTACAATATATGGAATATGGTAATATTTATACTTTCTTTTTTGTTCATTACACTTCAAAGTAAATATTTTTAAATAATATAATAACATCTATCTAAAACATATACACATGCAAACCTATTTTATTTATAAATAAAATAAAAAGTAAACACACCTGACTATTGAATTACTAATTATATCAAGAAATAACCTGACAGCTCAGAATTAGGCTTACTTATTTATGAATAAATAGTTATGCAGTTGTAATTTCTCTTTTCTAATTCATTTATGAATGACACATGGCAACATATATATTGTACTTATTAAAGATTCAGCAAAAAGATGCAAAATCACAGAATATGTCTGTCCTATAGGAATTACAAAGCAGTGTGTTTTTCTCATTAGAGAGAAAGTGAAGGAAAATGTTTCCATATGGCAACATCGTACTAACAACACTGTATTAATAACAATGTTGTGCTTAAAAAGACAAAAATGAGAGAGCTGGAAACTTCACATAAGAAGTAAGTATCCATCTGCATACATGAGACTCACCCACGTCATAGACGTTCCTGCTGGCAGTGGTCAGGGTTGTGCTAGTGCTGGAGCAGAAGGTCAGGTCTCTGTGAGCAGGTGACTTCATCTCCACGTAGCTGCTTTCAGTGTGCTTGCAGGCCAGGCTGGGCGGATCTCGGATGGTGGCGTACGGGTTCTCACTATTTAGGGAGCACGAGCTGGAGCTACACATGGAGGCCTTTATGTAATCTACACACATTACAGAAGAGATATTACTCACATATTCATTTCACATCACCCTCTGGGAGAGAACAGACACGGGAGAGACAAAAATGTAATAAATGTTATTATTTGTACAAAGAACTATATGAAAAATTAAGTTACATTCAAGACTTTCTCTAGTCAAAGATGCAAAATAAGCACTTTTCCATGATGTACTGTTTAAAAAACAGCATCCCAGGGTAGATTTTCACAGTGAAATCCTGTTAGATGGCACTGGAAAATCTTGTTACTAAGCTAAGATCTAATGTAGCTGAAGAAGAGATTGTGGAGAGAGAGTAAAAGATTTGCAGGATGTATTACTTATGTACATCATCCAGAAATATAGAGGAAGAGATAAAGTCGTGCTCTGTAGAATGAAGGCAGTGATGACACAACAGACTATTTACTATTTATAGACTTTAAATGTAAAGTATTTGTGAATGAGGCAAATGCACATCCAGGTCAGTGTGATCACTATATTGTTTCACTTCACTGACTTGGATAATCTTTGAAAGTCATTCTTAATTTACTGAGAGAACGCAGTGGTCCTTGTGTAGGGACCAGAGAAAAAACGGAAAAGGACCTCTTGTGTATAGCGTGGTATATTCTTATTACAAGAGCAAATGTCCTTCATAGTTATTACCTTTGGCCATTCGAGTGGTTTTGTTGTCCCTCGGTGTAAGTGTATCTCCTCTTGATACTCCTAACGAGGCACATGAACACACATTCTGAGTAATTCATGATTCAACAACAGTATAAATGGTCAATGATAAACATCAGTAATGGGAAATCTCCGCAGAAAAGTCATAATGATATAGTGATGGGAACAGATAAGCTGCACTATCAAATAGCATGTTGTAAAATATTAGCCTATAATATATGCAGTATATAGTCTCTTGTTAAATTAAATGTTAATATATATTTTTCAATATATTGATAGTAAATTTTCTAGCACAAATGCCAACATTTCCTCATGTTGTCTCCAACCAAAATTAGATTATACTTTAAATACCTTTTTAGACGACAATTTACTGTTATTGAATGGATGGATTTTTAGGCTTAATGGTGAATCTAAAGCACCAACAAAATCAAACACATATAGGAAGGCAGGTAAGCAAGATAAAAAGAACAACACAGGAAGGCCTGCACATATACATATAAAAGCAAAGTCAGGCTCTTACGCAATACCCAACTTTGACACTCTAATGAGTATTCTGAGTTAACCTTTAAACGAATCACATCTCTAAATCACGTTTCTCAGCTGACTACCCAGAGATACTGACATGCCTTTAAGGTGACGTCAAGATCTATAAATGAAAATGCTCAAACATAACACCCACCCCACACTGATAAAGCCAGTGCAATATTAATTAGGATTGTCTCTGTACATAGTCTCCATGACAGCAGTAGAGTTACAGTGTACGCTCACTGTTCAGTTGGGATTTTCCTCTATAGAAATGTGATGTAGTTTAGTCTGTTAAAGAAAAGGACAGTTTGTACTTTCACTTGTTTTGACTTGAATCAAAATCGTTCTCATTCACTCATTTCACACAGATTCCTAAAGTGAAGAATTCATAGAGAAGATAATGTCTTTGTAATCTTCATCAGAATGTAACAATGTTTGGCCCAGGCTTTGAAATGGCTTTGAAATAACTTTGCATTTATAAACAGGTGGTCATCTACAAGTTAACATTCGACAATGTGACTGGAAATCAGGAAAACTTCCTATAAAAAGACGAAATCACTGTCCCACTTTGAACTTGTGGTCACTGGCCCTATTTCACTTCCTCTATTGGCTTGCAACAGAACATGATTAAAATACCCACCCTCCAACCAGAGTCTGAGGCCTTGTATGCTCTGCTGAAGCCTTATCAGCAGACCTGCAGGTAGACATAATGGGGTGAGGTGGCTTGGGATGGGAAGCCAGAGAGGTAATGAACTCTCTCCCCCCTAGTCTGAGTGACCTTGGATAATATAGGCAAAGTCTGACCTTCCACCATGTGCATGTACCACCTAAAGTAAGGGCTTATTAAAAACGCAGCAGGCGGAGGTCTTCCTCTAGTGCCAGAAGCGCCGTCTGGTGTTTTTTACAACCCCCAGGAATGAGTAAGTAGTTTAATTCTCTGGTGCTTCAACGGAAAACAAATGTCTTATTTGTTTTGTGGAATAGGCTGAGCGGAGAAAAGAATGATATATTTGATCCATTTCAAATTGCATGAGTACTTTTTTAGGCTTTGTCTGACGGGAATCAGATAGAAGATGGTTTAAATAGGGGGTGAGATAAGAAATTAAGTGAGGACACTGACCCAGGTCATTGAGATTGCAGTACGCTCTCCATTCTGAACTGTTCCTGTCTCCTTTCTAAAAGGGGAAAAAAAGACACTCTGAAAGATCATTGGCCTGATAGCCTTGATGAAACAGTGTAATGCAGGGATTCTTGACCTTTTTTGGTCCACGACCTATTTTTTATGTTCTAATGTTCTTGCAATGTCACACGCCAATTGAATTGAGTCCGAATTAAGCTATAAAATGTATCTCACAAGCATGATTTCCTAACTAGAAAATTATATTTTTAAGAACAACACATTTTATAAGTCAATTTTATTGTTATTGACACTGTCTTAACTATAACACATTGTTTGGTTAGCCTTTATTGGTATTAATCCTGTCTAATGTACACTACTGTTTAAAGGTTTGTGTTCAGTTAGAATTTTATGCTCGCCAAGTTTGCATTTATTTGATTAAAAAAACAATAAAATTGTTAAATATTAATAATATTATAACAATTTGAAATAGTGGTTTTCAATTTTAATATATTTTAAAATGAAATTGCCATATGATGGCAAAACTGAATTTTCAGCAGCTATCACTCCAGTCTTCAGTTTTCTCATGATCCTTGAGAAATTATTCTATTATGATCATTCTAATATGATAATTTGGTGCTAAAGAAATATCTTTCATAATTATCAATGCTGAAAACAGATGTGCTTCTTAATAACTCTGTGGAAACTCAAACATTTTTTGAGGATTCTTTGATAAACAGAACAGCTTTTATTTGAAACAGAAATCTTTATAGCATTATAGATATCTTTACTGTCACTTTTGATCAATTTAATGCAAAAAGTTTATCTGTCGGACCATCATGAAGTAGGATGCGAACCCCTGCTGTAATGAAAAAAGTGTCTACATTATGTCCTCACCTTAAGAGTGAGAGTACCATCCAGGTTGTTTGTGATGGAGGACGAGATGTTGCACTGTGCCACAGTGTGGTAGCTGGGATTGGAGAAGCACTGGCCACTGCTGCTGTTCTGAGATGTTTCTAAAGGAGAGAGCAAGACAGAAGTGTTCATAACTTCTACAAACTACAGTGTACAAACTTATGAAACTCCTGTCTGATAATGCATAATGCATAACATCCTGTTCCTGCAATAACAGAGAAGAAGAGGGCAGTTTAATGGCCCGAAATTCATGACACTTAATGGAATTGGTCAAGCCATTTATAGCCACATCATCAAAACTAGCCCACGCAGCTGGCATAAAAAATGACCATGAATATGCGTAATTTCACATAATTAAAATATGAATTGAATACTTAAGCGAAGGTTATCAATATATGAAAAGTGTGGTAGCACTGTGATAACCATAATACAGTGCTGAAACTGTTGCTTTTACTGTCACTTACTGAACAGACAAAAATGTCGCTACACATCGTTCAAAATACTTGTAAAAACATTCGTGGAGAATCTGAAGTTGTTCATAGCAGCTTATTCAATATTTGATGATTAGTCTCAAAGGAGGTTCTCACCAGAGAGGGAGTAGTCAGTGTTGGTGACACGGAGGGCTGGGGTGTATGAGACACTGGGCATTTCCCGGCCTTTGTCTCTCTGTCTCTGCCTGAACCAAACAAACAAGCTGAGCATGGCCATGATGATCAGCAGCAGGAAGATGATGCCCATGACAGCACCTGCGGACTGGCGCTCTGAACCCAGAGAAGGACTGATCTTAGTGTAGGGGTTCAGCTCCTCCATCACTAGAGCCGCTGAGACACAGAATATGATTATGTTGAAATCAATGTGGAGTAGATCAGGTACTTAATTCCTTAATTTGTACAGGTACAAAATAATTATTATGCATGCTAATCTCTTGTTGCACATATGATGACAGACACAACAAAACTACAATAATTAAGACTTATGAAGAAAATGTGAGTGGTGCATCATGCAGTAATCTGGGTGGTTGCCAGGGCATTACTATGCAGTTTCTAAGGGTCTGAGTAGTTGATAGTGTGTAGCTATGCAGCTCCTAGGGTATTCTATGTGGTTGCTAAGGGTCTAAGTGGTTGTTAATGTGTTGCTATGTAGTTGCTAAGGGTCTGAGTTGTTGTTAGTGTGCTGCTATTTGGTTGCTAAGGGTCTAAGTGGTTGTTACCGTGTTGCCATGTAGTTGCTAAGGGTCTGAGTGGTTGTTAGTGTGTCGCTAGGTAGTTGCTAAAGGTCTGAATATTTGTCAGTGTGTTGCTAAGGTTTTGAGCGGTTGTTAGTGGGCTACTATTTGAGTTGCTAAGGGTCTGAGTGGTTGTTAGTGTGCTACTATTTGGGTTGCTAAGGGTGTGACTGGTTGTTAGCATGGTGCTATTTAGTTGCTAGGGGTTGCTATGAGTCTGCTTGGTTGCTAAGAGTCTAAGTGGTTGTTAATGTGCTGCTATATAGTTGCCAAGGGTCTATATGGTTGTTAATGTGTTGCTTTGTAGTTGCTAAGGGTCTGAACAGTTATTAATGTATTGCTATGTAGTTGCTAAGGGTCTGAGCGGTCGTTTGGATGCTGGAATTTAGTTGCTAGGGGTTGCACGTTCTGTGTGATTTGTGAATGCCTTTTAGAATGTCCTGTGACAGGACCCCTCTTGCTTTGTAGTTTCTACAGTGTTCTATGTGGTTGCTAAAGGTCTGAGTGGTTGTTAGTGTGTTTCTATGTAGTTGCTAAAGGTCTGCGTACTTATTAGTGTTACTAATTGGTTGCTCCAGTGTTCTAGGTGGTTGCTAGCGTCTTGCTATGTGGTTACTTAGAGGCCCAACTCTAAAATATATCAGGCTCTTTCGTTCAGTATAAACCTATGGGATTTTTCCATAGTTTTTTTTTCACCCCAGATGAAAAAGGACGTAAAGAAAGAGAGCGTTACCCTGGTCACAGCGGATTCCTTTGTATCCCGGGCTGCAGTAGCACGTTCCGGTCACGTAGTCGCAGGTGGCGTTGTTCATACATTCACACAGCTGCTGACAGCCATAGCCAAATGTCCCGGGAGGACACTCTGTATAAAAACACATACGCAAACACAATTAACCAAACATCCCAGGCCAACACCATGTAAAACAAACACTTAAACACACGTTGTGATCGACTGCCTGGGATGGTGGATGGGGAACACAGACACAAATCATCAGTCACCACCATCATCATCATCGGGGCTGCTAAACGTCTCTTTCGAATTGACATTCTCACAACCCCCTAACATAAGAACACAATTCTTAAAGAGGCTACAACACTCACTCTGTTCACAGTTGGTCCCAATAAAGCCAGTCCGACAGGCACACTGGCCAGTGATATGATCACAGTCAGCTCCATTTTGACAGCGGCACACCTCTGCACAGTCTCGCCCATAAAACCCTGAGGGACAGCCTGAAGGAAAGAGATATCCTTCTACATCACATTAACCTACAACACACAGTTGGTGTACGCTGATGACGCCAGCAACAGGAAACCCAGAGTGAAAGAGAAGCCGCAGCATTCGAATTTGACAAATTGAACTATATTAGCATGGCAGTTTTTCCCCTTTCAGTCTCGTACACTAATAGCAATTCATAGACAAACACGCACAGTACATAAATACACAAACACGCAAAGACAGTCTGACCACCAAAGATAACAAGCCTACTGGAGCAAACATTGCACCAAAACACAAACTGATTTCATCACTCCTCAAGAAAGAGTTTATATCACTGCCATCATAAAAAAAAAAGTTTCAAACAGAGTGGCAGCAGAGGAGGGATCAAGAAATGATTGACGTAATGAATGAAAGATGGATTCTGCTTTTTTGCAGGCGTGATGCTGATGGCTTTTGATTTCAGCCTTGAGCAAAGTCATATAATGAGTTAAATGAGTGACGTGAAAAAAACGTGCATTTATTATTAAGGACCACTCAGTGGCATCATAACATCATGAGATTTCACAACTCCCTGGTGCAGTTCTGAAATACTGCCAACAGATGTCACTGTATCACTTTACGTGTGTGTGTGGGAGAGTGTTTGCATGTGTATAATAGAGGCTTGTTTGTACATTTAATAACTGTGAATGTGTGTGTATTTGTGTGTGAGAGAGACTCACGTTGTGTGCAGTAGAGGCCGGTCCAGCCCAGGCTGCACCTGCACTCTCCGTCGTAGGCACTACATTGGGCTCCGTTGTGACAGTTACATGAGTTCAAGCAGTCAGGGCCCCACTGGCCTATGGGACAAACTGCGGAGCCAGAGACACCGTCAAATGAAGACTAACACACATGTGTATTGTGTTTTAATATAAAACAGGCGTCCAAACGCACATTTACAGGCCCCTGACTGACATAACATGTATACAAAATGATGCATTTGATGTAAAATTGGCATGTTTTGTAAATAAAATGTGGTACAGCCAAAATAAAGAGGAAATCACATTGAAATGAGGGCCATAGCTACAGTATAAATGTTTTAATTTAGTCAAGTTTAAGCTGAAAATGTCACTGTTTGGAATTAATAATTGAAATCCCCCAACCAATCTTCACCTCTTCACTTACAGCAAACAGTGTTAGATTAACAGCGTGAGAGGGGAGGGGGACGTGAGGGCGAGTGATAAATTCTCCGGGACATTGTTGCTCTCATCTCTATTTCATATTGCCACTCTCTTGCACTGTGTAAATTATTGAGAGTGTGCTATCAAGTAATTTATTGAAGAAATTGTTGGTCTCCATCAGCCGTGCTTGTGAGGTATTTGGCAAAGAAAAATGGACATGGTCATGATTTACATGGCACTATGACATGAGATGTCCATGAAAGAAATGGGGCGAAAATGGATGGGAAAGAGTAGTAGGATAGAACACTAAAAGAGTGGGAGAAATAAAAGAAGGTGAAACTGAAAACGTAAACAAAGAGAAGGACAAACTGGTTCGTACTCTGTGAACAGTCGTCTCCAGTCCAACCTGGGAAACATTGGCAAGAGCCATCAATGGGGTTGCAGGTGCCATTGTTTGTGCACAAGCAGATCTCAGCACAGGCTTTCCCATATTTGCCACTGGGACACACTGACGGGACAAAAACAGACATAACACAGACAGAAAGCACAACATTTAATCCTGTGAGTCATTCTTTCAATGGTAATCACAGCATATCTGTAGGATGCTAACAATGAATACTCCTCCTAATACTGATCTTAGTTCACAGTAATGCTATTGTGTTTTCCAGTTAAATATTTGCATTCAAATGAAATATCCTTCTGAAATAGCTTTTGCTTTCAGTGAAATTAAGGTGAAGTGTGTCAGCAGCGGCACTGAACAATTTGTGATTGAAATTATGAAAAATAAAAATGATTCTTTCCCAAACTCTACTACAGCCCCACCCAGTTCTTTTGAAAAGACAAAATGCTCTTATTTTCACCAAGGCTGCATTTACTTGATTAAAAATACAGTACAAAACAGTAATATTGTGAAATATTGTTTCAACTTAAAATAACTGTTTTCTATTTTAATATATTTCAAAATACATTTCACATATTTGATATATTTCATTCATTTATTCCTGTGAAAAGCAAAAAGCTTAATTTTCAACAGTCAATGCTCCAGTCTTTAGTGTCACATGATCCTTCAGAAATCATTTGCTGATTTTGGTGTTTAAGAAACATTTCTTATTATCATCAATTTTGAAAATAGTTATGGGCTGCGTAATATTTTTGTGGAAACCAAGACAGTTTTTTTTTCAGGATTCTTTGATGAATAAAAAGTGTGAAAGAACAGTATTTATTGAAAAACAGACATTTTATGTAATATTATAAATGTCTTTACGGTCACTTTTGATCAATTTAATGCATCCTTGCTGAATATCAAAGTATTAAATTCTTTTAAAAATAAAAAAAATCCTACTGACCACATACTTTTGAACTGCTGATGCAGTGATATTTTTGACTTAAAATAATTTAGATGTTACCACATGAAGCAATTTAAGGGTTAATGTAGTTATAGTTTCTGAATTAAACTTTACTGTAACATCTTGCAATTCACCTTTAAAACTTTTCATAGATCATAATGTGTGACAGTAAGTTCTATGATAGTTCTGCATGAGTATTAACTGATGATAAACCAGAGTGACACATGCTGGAGTGATTGTAAGTCGTGTCTGTGTGCACTTCAAAGCTGAATCACCCTTCAAACATGTGCTTCTGTCACACTGTCCAATTATCCATAGGAATAGGGTCGACTGATGTACTACGAAATTAAAAACAGAGCTTGTGTAACTTTTTAATAAAATTAATGTATCACCATTCTCTGACACTTGCCTCAATTAGAAATTTCATGTTTTCCACCCCTCTCTCTTCTAGTTTCAGTGAGTTCACAGCAAGGTACCTAAAACTAGATGCTTCCCCATTGTCTCCCTAGTGGAAGACAGCATAAACGTCCTCAGCTTCTCATGAGAGTTGAAATACGGCCACACAACAGAGTCAGATGTTCCAATCAGATGGTTCGTCCATTGAGGTGAAGCTGAAGCTAAATCTTTGTGCCACTGACTTTTAATAATTATATTTCCACACTCTTCTCATTTTGTGGAAACTCTTTCAACTAACTCAAAGCTTCCTCTTATTAGCTAGTGGCCCCCTCATGTCACAGGCTCCGTTTCATTCCAGCTGTGACTAGCAGAAGTTCATTAGCTCGTTCTGAGATGGGTGAACGTGGGCTCAAGACATCGGAGGACGCCGACATAGACCGAACTACAAAAAAGTAGGTATGTGGGCTAGCCACAATCCCCCCGAGGCCTGACTTTCTTCCAGTAATTATGATCTGGACAAATTAAAACAAGCCTTCTCGAACCTTCTTCTTCTTCTGCTTTAACATATTAAATATTTATTCACGAGACAGCTCTGAAAGCAATGAAAGTGAATTCTATATATTCATGCTGCCTTTCCTTAACTCATGAAAAGACTGGTTAATTATTATGAGATGGTCTATCTATATTTCATCTGGACCTCTCAGTTGGGTGCTGTGGAGTGGAAAGTGAGTGTTAGGGTTTATTAGTTTGAGTTGAAAATCTGCCTCATTGACTTGAAACTTAACTCAGAATCCCATAACTATGTATAAGTGTATATAACAGTCAACATGGAGTCAATATTGACAGCGCTCCTTTTGGGCAGTGAGGAGCTTCATTTGAATAACTTTAAAAAAAAGTGAAAATCACAGTAGAGAAACGATCCCTTAAAAAAAAAGTATATCAGGGATGCAGGGTTTATTCCGGTCAAAACCTGCTGGTAGAAAGTATGATATTTTCATTGCATCTTTCTCCATTAACAGCCATTCGAAAGTTGCCATACTTTCTGACTAAATAAATTAGTTTTTCTAGCAACATATATGCAGATATGTCATTATATTACAGTAGATGTTTTGCCATCAGCCAGAGATGGCAGATTTAAAACTGTGCACTTCTCAGGGAGGGGGCTATCCATAAGCAGCACAGCTGAATGGGAATGTTAACGGATAGCTCTCTCCAGGTATTATAGACCTCCTAGATGTAAATCTTGAAGCATGAAGTATATTAGTGGAAATTAACAAATTATTGTCTCTACGCTATCTCTGGTTTTCCACAGGAGCTTAACAAAAATGAAAAGCGGTGATATCGACCTGACTCTTCAGTGTTTGTCTCGCTCAGAAGAACGAGCTCAGCAATATTCAGATTTCCTCTGAAGGTTATTTGTCAGAGTGTCAGTGATAATGCCAATTATTTCAGTACGGCAGAGCCGCAGAGTCAGCGTGGCGTTCTGTGGATGGGCATGCTGCCGTTTGAAAAGCGCGCACACGCACAGAATGGCATTACAATGCCATGCAGGTCGAATACAGCTCATTTTAGTGACAGGTAGGTTGAGAGGGGTAAACCGCTATTTATGTGCATAATTTATGTATATAATCTCCAACTGAACCGCAATATCGTCATTACATACCAATCAAAATACATGTCAACAATAAATGGCAGTGTCTATCCATTTATGCTTCCTAAAGAGTGCACAATCCAGCCGCATTATTTAATCTACATAACAATCGATTCTGGTTCACTCTGGTTCATCAGCAGGGGAAGTAGCAACTAGAAAGAAAGAACTTTGATGTCATTACAGTCTGTGTGAATTGCTTCCAGAAGTGTTACCTGCTTATATGGGTTTGAATCATGCATTTTTAAAATGTGAGGAAAAAAATATTCTCAGCCAAAATTATCACTGGCCCCACCACAAAATGATAATAAATTATTTCATTATAAGCAATGCATTTTTACACACATTTTTAAATATACCAGTGAATATTTTCTTTTAATATTGATAAATACTGATAAATAAACTATTATAAATATAATATTTTCAGTTTAGAAATGTCAGTTTTCTTAAAAACAAATACTTAAATTATTATTATTATTATTTTAAAAAAAACATACATATTGTATAGCTACAAGGAAACTCCACAACAGCTATGATTTATTAACACACTGTTGCTGTAAAACAATAACTAGTTTGTAACTTGACTTTTTACTGATGCTTCCAAGACTATCACTATAAGTCATTCTCACAGTCTCGACAAAACTTTTGTTAATCTATGTCAGCCAGTTAGACAATGTTACATTGTCTAAATAATGTCTACATACAGTTAGACAATGACATTGGTGACAAAGCGGAATCTGCAACAACATTGTTCAATACACAAAAAAGTTTTCAAGGCATAATAATTATTGACAGCAACATTTCCATCAGCTGGCCCGAAACATTTTCACATTGGCCCCTGAGAGTTGTGCAAAAAGCAAAAACGTTCACCAGAACTGAAAATTGTGTGTTAGCAACAAGAATGTGTCAACAGTTTTGCAGAAACGGCTTATTTCTGGCACATTATCATGAGAAATGGATGCCTTAGTGTATTGATTCAGTCATAGTGTGTTTCCAATTGAAAAAATACTGTAATTATAGTAAAGGTACTTGGACAGTGATGTGACCATACTTCTCTCGTACCTCTCTCCAAGCAGAACTAGCCTCTAAGGATCTGTAGGGTCCGTGGGTGAGAAGGAGAGAAAAATAGAGAAAGAAAGCAGAAAAACAGAGCTACTTGCCTTGATTGCAAAGCGAGCCGAAGAAGCCGGCCAGGCACTCACAGTGACCCGTGACGTGGTGGCACGGCCCTGTGCTGTGTACACACTGTGGGCATGACTGGCTGCAGCGGTGCCCATAGAAACCAGGAGGGCAAACTGTCACAGGGGCAAAGGACGGGAAGTGGAGGAGAAGAACAAAACAGAAAGTACAACAGAGATATGGAAGGAAAAATAAAATGGGAAAGCAAGGAACGGCCAATTAAGAGATTAGACACTTAATAAATGGAAAATATTAATACAAATCTGTAAGTAAACACTGTTACATTTTGTGCCAGGCAAGATAAGAAAATCAGTGTATATTGTATTTCTGTGAATTCCTATAGCTCATTTGGAAGAGCAATGCGTTAACAATGCAAAAGGGTATCCCAGGGAACACATACTGATAAATGTATAGATTGAACGCAATGTAGTAAGTCCCGTTGGATAAAAGCATCTGCCAAATACGAAGTATTTTATTTTATATAACGTTCTTTTCTTTTATTCTTATTCTAATTGTATTACAGAGGTGCAATTTTAAATATGACACTATTTTTGTATAATAAATTGAATACATTTAAACTTTCAGAATTTTCTGGATTGGTTATATTTTCTTATTAAATAATAAATAACTTTTAATAATAAAGAACCCTTAAATGGTTCTAAAAAGAACCATCTAACTTGGATTCAAAGAACCATTTGGGGTTCTTTTTAATGAACCCATTAAAATGGTTCTATATAGAACCATTTTGGGGTTCCATATATGAAGCGTGTGATAGAACCATTACTGGTTCTAAATAGAACCATTTCTTTTAAGAGTGTATCACATACACTCTTAAAAATAAAGGTGCTTCACGATGCCATAGAAGAACCTTTTTGTCTAAATGGTTCCATAAAGAACCTTTAACATCTGAAGAAACTTTCTGTTTCACAAAAGGTTCTTTGTGGCGAAATAAGGTTCTTCAGATTACAAAAAGGTAAGAAAAAGATGGTTCTTTAAAGAACCTTTGACTGAATGGTTCTTTGTGGAACCAAAAATGGTTCTTCTATGGCATCGCTTGAAGAACCTTTTGAAGCACCTTTATTTTTAAGAGTGTAGAAGGATTTAGCAAACATACAGGCAACTATGGTTACAAAAATTTTGTACAAAGCCGTTCGCATTCATACATAACATTTAGAAACATCAATATTTTTGTCCTGTTATTCAATAAAATGAAAAAGAACCAAAGACTTAAACTACTTCAGTCTGTGTGCATTGAATTTATTTAATACACGAGTTTCACAATTTGAGTTGAATTACTGAAATAAATGAACTTTTCCATGACATTCTAATTTATTGAGATGCACCTGTACGTACTATACCATTCAAATGTTTAAAAAAAAAAAAATATATATATATTAATAAATTACTATATGCTTTTACTCAGCAAGGAGGCATTAAACTTATTAAAAGTGACAGTATTTTCTAATGTTACAAAATATTTCTATTTCAAATTCAGATTTTCATCATAGGAATAAATTCATTTTTTAAATATATTAAAATAGAAAACTGTTATTTTAAATTCTAATGCAGCCTTGATGAGCCTTCTTTCAAAAACATTAGGAAATCTTTCAAACTTCAAAGTTTTGAATGGCAATGAATATAAATATGCTTTAGCACTTCATTTAACAGGTCTGAAACCATTACAGTAATGTTACAATCTATGGCCACTTGAGGTTTGAAACATTCTTCCACAAACTAGCATTTAACCCTAAACCACGGAGCCACTGTCACCTGTACAACTAATATAGGCAAAAATAATGAGGGGGTTTTGTCATCCTCATGGTCAGGCTCATTGTTTCACAGAGCATGAGGGCCCAGTCTGTCTCTGTCTCGCAGCTCTGTCCGAGACGGGAGCTTCTGTGGGTCATTTTTCTTCACTAGAGTCTTAATTCGCTTTAATTGCTGCAGCTTTGTGTAATGCAGGAGAGTAGTGTATGCTGACCTTTCTACCATGGGTGGTGGGCCTTTGTAATTAAGATAATTGTACAACAACGAACAGTGCGGTGAAGATTAATCGCATTCCCTTTCCTTTCTCGCTGTAATCTTTGAATACACATCTGCACACACGTCTCCTTACCGGGTGAATCTCATGACACATGCCCGGATCATATTTTACCCAAAAATCTAAATCAAGAGAATATATTTTATATTTTGCTTAAAGAAAAATCTATTAACATTTTTTTGCATTGACACCCAAAATTCTCCTCACTTTAATGCTGAAAATCCCATTCTCATTACTGTAATGTGAAAACAAAAGAATAATAATAATAATAATATATCATTTCAATTCTATTTAGCTATTTAGAAGTATTTATACTATGCATAAGGTCAGTACATATTGTACTGTCTTTATGCAGTTTTTAATATTTAAAAAATATCATTGCATTCCAGTGTTTACCTAATGTATTATTCAATTTATTTATAGTAATACAGTAAAACTTACTATTAAAATAAAAATGAGAATATAATGAGATGCAATGATAATAATGGAACATTATCAGGGGTGCACATACAGTAAGTGGTGCGCAGGTGCAAAATAAAAAAAAAGGTTCAGACTGCTCATTTGAGGTTGACAGCTGTTAATGCAGAGTCACTGTTTTAGATCGACTAACTGTAATACTATATAAGATTCCCATTAAAACTGAAGGCATAAATCCAGGCTATGTGTTGCCCGTTTCAGAGCAAAGCATAAAACTGTGATATTTCATTCATTGACGTGCTTCACTCGGCAACACCAGGGTGGAAAATCAACAGTGCATATACTTGCTGGCAACCCACCAAAAAAAAAAAGAAGAAGCTGATTTTAGGTTTGAAAATGTTGAAGGGGGGGAAAAAAAGAAAATGTAGGCTTGTAATTTTTAAGTGTACTATAAAAACAACTTTATTTTTATTAAATACTCATATTTTATGTTAAAATATAATAGTATTTTCAAACTTTATTTTGTTTATTATTTATTAAAAAAACAAAATAAAGTGCAATAATACTATTATTACTGTTATTAATTATTATTATTTTTTTAATAGTTATATTTAGTCACACTATGTGCAGTGTGAGCACCAATCAAAAATAATGTGCACCCCTGAACATTACAAAAAAACCCTCAATTAAAACAGTACATTTTAGCTTAGTAAAACAATTTTTTTTATGTCAAATATATTTACCCATTTTATTTATTGAAAATATATTCCATAAAAATGGATAGCTAGACAGACAGACATAACGATAGAGATGATGATGATGATAGATAGATAGATTGATAGATAGATGAACGAAAGATAGATAGATAGATAGATAGATAGATAGATAGATAGATGAACGAAAGATAGATAGATAGATAGATAGAACGACAGATAGATAGATAGAACGATAGATAGAGACAGACAGACAGACAGATAGATAGATAGATAGATTCATTGAACGATAGATAGAATGATAGACAGATCAATCGATCGATAGATCGATAGATAGATACATAGAACGATAGATAGAACAATAGATAGATAGATAGATAGATAGATAGATAGATAGATAGATAGATAGATAGATAGATAAATAGATAGATACACTCTTAAAAATAAAGGTGCTTCACGATGCCATAGAAGAACCTTTTTGTCTAAATGGTTCCATTAAGAATCTTTAACATCTGAAGAACCTTTCTGTTTCACAAAAGGTTCTTTATGGCGAAAGAAGGTTCTTCAGATTACAAAAAGGTAAGAAAGAGATGGTTCTTTAAAGAACCTTTGACTGAATGGTTCTTTGTGGAACCAAAAATGGTTCTTCTATGGCATCGCTTGAAGAACCTTTTGAAGCACCTTTATTTTTAAGAGTATAAATAGATAGACAAAAACCTTAACCTGAACATGTTTTTCTGATATTCACCTGTCTCCTGCCATATACAAACTTTATCTTATACAGACTACATTTGATCCTTGAAAATGACCAGCAATCAATCAGCTTTTCTGTTGAGGGCACGGTGTGGTAAAGAGAAACAGCAAGAGCAAAACAGTGTCTTAAGAAGCAGACCCTTGAGAGGCCGAGTAAACACTGATGAGAGCCCCACATGGACACTGCATCTCTACAGAGATCCAGGCCTGAAGTGATTAAGACGTGTGTGATTAAAGCTTTGCTCTTACATGTTCATGACTCTTCATTAAGTGCTTCCCTCTTCAACTGTCCCCACTCCACTCCCAGAGGGTCACCGTCTGGATGTAACAGTCGTGACCCCCCCTCTCATTCCCACCAGTTGTTTATCATCTTGGCTGAAGTATGTTCAAATAAACCACTTATGTGACAGGCTTTGAGAAGGTGACATTGTGTAAAGAGTGCCACTGGAAGGAGAAAGGAAGTTGACAGGAAGCTTACTTCTCTTGCAGGAAGTCCCGCGGTAGCCGGGAGCACACACGCAGGTCCCGTCTTCAGGAGAGCAGGAGCCTCCATTCTGGCATGAGCAGGTCATGGAGCAGTTAGGCCCCCAGAAGCCTCGAGGGCAGATGCTGTCACAGTGGATGCCTGTTAAAACAAATCAGGGAAGTATCACTGCATGTTCTCAATGTGCTTCCATATTTACTATTATAGCAGAAAACAGAAGTGGGAATAGATGCAGGAAAGCGAAACCATCAAAAGCAAAATAAATCAGATGCTTGTTTGGAAAAGAGGCATGTGCGGTGGGGGATGCCTGAACCTTAAGGGCACTGCTTTTATAGTAAGCTAGTATCATATTTTCTATTGGGACAGTAGCAGAGTACCAAGCAGCCTTCTCTGAAAGCACAAGTCCTGGTTTCAAAAGCGTGGGGTGTGTGTAGGTTCAGGCATCTCTTGGCCGCAGCACTGGGCTGCTCTGTGCTGTGCTCTGTATGTATTTTTGATCAGACTGGGCCTCCCTGCCAGTGCAGAGTGTTGATTAACAGGGCCAAGTCCCTCGAGTGGTTGAGCCTCCTCTCCCATTCTCTTTCAGCTGGTTTGTGTGTAGAGATCCACTAGGGACATGCTAAAGTACACACACTCACACATACACAAATATATAAAGAAGAGACATACTATATAGTTTTAAAGTGTTGTAATGTACTGTAATGTCATTAGCTGGTCATGCTGAGGTTACAACAAAAACAGGAAAACAACAAGGCACATGGACACAAATTCTCATAAACAAGCTTACCACAGAACCAGCACAGCAGACAAAGAGCTAAATATTTACTATAAAACAGATAATAATAATAATAATCACAGAAATAATAAAAAATACATATAAAATGTAATATAATGAAATAATAGAACACACACAATATATGTGTGTTTATATGTAGATAGATAGAAAGATAGTGTGAAGGTAATTTTTAAATTAAACATTTTAAATTAATCATAACTAACATTCCTCTTCCTTGTGGGCTTAACAGTAGTCTTTTCCTTGCAGGCCTAATGTTTGTATGCTTTTGAGAACAAAATGTACTAACACTTTAGTTAGTGTGTTGCAATAACAGATGCATATGGACAAGATGGCTAGACACCTGTCTGAATATAAAAATAACCATAACAACCAATGACTTGAGTAATGAGCTGAAGTAATCAAAAACCAAATTTGTTTTGCCAGTAACAAAGGGAAGGTTTGCTAAATTTCACTTATGAAGAACCAATTACATTAGAGAAAAATTATATGAATCACGTCATCTTTGCCATGCACCTATGCTATATAAACTGTTGTATTCTTTTTGTCGGAGGGATTCTTTTTGATTGGTATAAGGTCCACTCGGCCGTGATTAAAGCATATTCAAAGGCATTGTCCGGAGTCTGTCTGGTTACTGCTGTGTAGTAGGTGTAGTGGAAAACTAGAGATCCAAGTGATAGTGATCATAGGGGGCGAGACATCGTCAGGTGGCTGTAATTCTTAGCTGAATTGTCTCTGGCCTGGTTCCCCAGTGTGGTCAGAGCTATTGCGATTAGTGGTCAGAAAAGATCATTTTTGGTGTCGGGAGACACCCGGTTTAACTTAAGTCAGGTGCGTAGGGGAATTTCTACCACATATAGATAGATTATATTAGATAAATTAGATATAGGGCTGTGACGATAACCACATTACTGCAGTAATGAGATGCCGACCGTGTTGAGGTCATCAATGCACTTTTTTTTTGTATTTTAGAAAGTTACAGGAGTGCATATGGTGTGTGATATGAACTATAAACACAATAATCACTGTTTATCATAATTTACTTTCGTCTGTCCTATGTTCAAAGGCTTCAGGAGAAGAAAAAAAACAGCTTCCTGCGCAAGGGAGAGGGACAGTCCATTAAACATATGGGGGATTTAATTTGCGTGTGTGTCTGATTATTATTAATTAAATGCTAGGTTTCAGTACTTGTGATCTACAGACAATGTTCAATAAAATACACAAACACAGGCATAAAAGACAAAACCATAATGTAAACAGTTGGAGTTAGATTTTAATTGCAAGAGCTTATAACGATACTTCTCTTATGTGGTATAGGCTATTATTTACAGTTGACGACATTATTCAAAAAATGGCCACGAATCTAGTGCCTAAGCCAAATATTGTTTCACCTATTTGGGCACATTTTGACTATATGCGTTACGAGCACTCCCTCGTAGCGGGGAGAGGGTGCGGTGTTTAGTGGCCCCCTCAAGCACTGACGGCCCTGGGCCCAGTAGTTGTACAACAGCCGAACACTTGTACACTTGTACAGACTATAGCCTAGCCTGACCAAACCGTGTGATTTGTTGCTTCTTCACCGCGGTAAGAAAAAAATCCTATAACGTCACAGTAATATAAATCTATTGATTGAACATCAGTGTGTGTGTGTGTGTATATATATATATACAGTGGGGAAAAAAAGTATTTAGTCAGCCACCAATTGTGCAAGTTCTCCCACTTAAAAAGATGAGAGAGGCCTGTAATTTTCATCATAGGTATACCTCAACTCTGAGAGACAAAATTAGAAAAAAAAATCCAGAAAATCACATTGTAGGATTTTTAAAGAATTTATTTGCAAATTATGGTGGAAAATAAGTATTTGGTCAATAACAAAATTTCATCTCAATACTTTGTTATATACCCTTTGTTGGCAATGACAGAGGTCAAACGTTTTCTGTAAGTCTTCACAAGGTTTTCACACACTGTTGCTGGTAATTTGGACCATTCCTCCATCTTTTTTGCCCCACTGTATATATATATATATATATATATAATGCAAATCTCATTATGAATATGAATTTCAATTGCAAATTTATTCAGGTAACTAGTGTCAAATCTCCACAGTTTTTAATCATTTTACCGCATACTTTAATAATGTCACAATTCATTTCTGTTCATGTAAGAATAGTATCTCATCAGGGGCTTAGTGAAGGTTAAATTGGCAGGAGAATTGTTTATTATGATTATTAATATTACTAACTGTACACACACACACACACACACACACACACACATATATATA
>NW_015505234.1:2213645-2245695 GCF_001515645.1 Sinocyclocheilus grahami | reverse complement strand
CACACAGTATATATATATATATATATATATATATATATAGAAGACTGGTGAAGACTGCTGCCATTAGTTTAAAAAAAACAAAAACTGACCACAGTTATGCCTAAGTACACCATTTACCTTTGAAAAATCAGTGTAATATTCATTCTCGAGTGGCTTACTGCTTTTATAATACAACTTAAATTAGCATCTATATATTTCAAACTCCATAAGCAAGATGGCATAGAAGGGAGAAATGATGTGCACACATATTCTCACACACATCCTTTCAAGCTGCAGCTCAAGAACCTCATTTACAATTTCTTTTGACAGAGATTTTCTGAGCGAGTGGCAAGACCCATTAAAATGGCATTAGTCCCAGGGCTTTGAATTAGACCGGGTCTAAACTTCAGGGACCGACATCATACCTGCTTCACCTCTGTGGCAGAACAAAGAGGTGGTCGGATGGGGAGGCAACATGGATGTGCATATAAGACAAGCCCAGCCACCACACATCAAAGGAGAGGCGAGCCTGTTTGAGCTTCTGCTGGGCTGGGCAGAAAAAAAGTCCTGTGCTTCCTTTATTGTCAGCAATGAATGAGAATAGAAGAGTGCCCTGAAAGCCAAATGGTGACAAACAGAGGGGTTTTTGAGCAGAGCGAGGGTGAAGAAAGAGGAGAAGAGGAGAAGTGACTGTTTGCATATGAGCCTTTTCTAGAAGAGAACTGCCAGGGGGACCGGCAGCCAATTAATGGGTGAAGAGCAAGTACCATCATACACCATCACTTTCCACTGCACTTTACATGTAGAGTGGACACACGGGCGCACATACCTGCACACGTAATGCAAAGGTCTCTGCAGGACACTCTCTGTTATACCCACGATCCTTCAGTCTAGTGCCCATGGAGCACCTAATATCGCACGTCCATTTCTTTGCTTTCTCACTCTCACTCTTTCTCACATCTCTCCCCCGGTTATTTTGTCTCTTTCTCTTCCTCCCTCCATTAGTACGCAGTTTTATTGAAAGTGATTATTTAATTCCCATCTCACACATCCCGCTCTTTCTCTCTTTTGATAAAACACACTCTCAGCTTGTATGTCCTTGGGAATATCTGTTTTTATGTTGCACTCCTGTGTTCTTAAGTAATACTTTTCATTTTTATCACAAAAATCTTCCAACTACTGCTCTTCAAAGACAGTAAATTTACCTTCTTACCTTACTGAGTTCATAATTAAAGGAGTCATATATTTTATTTGTGATCATTTATTTATTTTTTCACAACCATTTTCCACACTAACTCTGGCACTTAGAATTAAATGGGAATTATTTTATTTATTTTTGCTGCTGTACTATTAAGCCTTCTGCGTATATGCCACGTGAGATTCCTTATCATACATTCTTATGCAATCTCTCTCTCTCTCTCTCTCCATGTCATGTGTAGCTCATTCTCAAGTCTTACACCTGACACGATCTTCTCACATATGCACTATGTACGTCTAGCTCTCTCGATAGCTTCAATAAATCACTGCTCCGCATATTCTCTTTGTTCAGATGCTCGCAGTCTCGGAGGCCTATTTGCACCCTGGTGACTCCATTAGGCCTGGCAGATGGCGGAGACCTGGGCAGGATACAGAGCGTGAGATTTCTGCGTAGCTGGCTCCTTCTTGCAGATAATGAAAGCTACATCATTTTCCAGTACTCATGGTCAGAATTTGAAGACCTGAACGGAGAGAGTTATGGAGGGCCTGCAGGCAAAGCCACATCTACCATCTCAACCTGCTCCATTTCGGTTCTTGTATAACATGTTCACATGCTGAAGAACTTGTAAACACAGCCCTTCTGTGATACTCAAACATGTTCACTGCCTCTCATATCTCTTTCTTGGACACACAGTGCTGAGACCGCTGCAACAGAAGGTGTAAGCGCAGTGTGAAAGCCATATATGCAAACCGCAGAACGATTGCTTCATTCTGGGTCAGTGCAATCTAATTAGGTAACATGTTCAGCAACAGTTATTATAAATGCTTCATGCTTTCAGGGATCTCATATTAATCTGCCTGCAGGCTATGTGTCCTATGATAACATATTTTGGAGGCATGGTGGTTCCGTGTAGAATAATCTGAACAATATAAACACACAAATGTAGAATCAGTTTAATTTAACATACAACATTGGCAGGAGCTGAAATAAAAATGTACTATTACTTTGCTATTGAAATAAAATAGGATTTCATATGTTTTCATAATATTTCATAATTATTAAAAAAATAATGAATTTTCCTTTAAGATGAAGGCAGTTGAAAGATTAATAAAAACTGGTTTTATTATTTCCGGATCACTTAAAAAATTAATACTGCAATATTTTATTGAAAAATCCATTACATTCTAACAATAAACCACAGCAGATGCTTCTGGGTGGATATTATATATTATGCCTCATGAAGACACACTGTGGTATCTTGCGAGACCTCAAAATCTTCAAAATTCCACCAGCTGACTCTTATAATGATTAGAAGTCGTATTACTACTAGTAGTAAGTCTGTTTCACACAGCTTAAGCAAGCAGCGCTGCAGCGTAACTGTCAAGTCACCTTTATTCATATAGCGCTTTTTTTTTTAACAATACAGATTGTGACAAAGCAAACTGTAACAGCAGGGTCTCATTGTACTTTCACACTGACAGTGTTTCTGCAGCGTAACAGAACTGCAGCACTATACAGAATATAAAGTCATTTCTGGCTTACCACACTGAGTATTCCTATAACAATGGCCATGACATATGAAATGGGCTACCAATAATTTGTACTTACAATACAATACAATACAAATTTTATATCTATAGCACATTTAAAACAACTGCCATTGACCAAAGTGCTTTCAAGCATTATTACATACAGTCACACAAACAAAATTAAACATTAAAATATAAAACATGATCCCTCTAATCAATTCTAAAAGCTCTACTAAAAAGGTACAATTTCAATCTAGACTTAAAAGCATCCACAGATGGGGAAGATTTAATATGCAGGGTCCCATAATCGAGGAGCAGCCACTGAAAAAGCCCTATCACCCTTTGATTTTAATCTCGTTTTAGGAACATGAAGAATCATCTGATATGAAGATCTCATGTGTTTTGTATTTTGATAAAGAATCTAAAGGTCAACAATATATTTTGGGGCAATGCCATGCAACGCTTTAAAAACCATCAACAAAACCTTAAATTCAATTCTAAATTTTACAGGCAACCAGTGTAAAGAAACCAAGACTGGGGTAATTCTCTCTCTCTTCTTTGTGCAAGTCAAAAGTCTGGCAGCAGCATTTTGAACTAATTGAAGACGAGATAATTGACCCTGTGAAATACCTATATATATACAGAATTACAGTAATCAATGTGTGATGATACATAGGCATGAATAGTCTCCAGGTCCTTAAAAGAAAGAATTGATTTCAATTTAGAAATAATTCTGAGTTGATAAAAGGCAGCCTTCACAACACTAGTAACCTGTTTATCTAAAACTAAAGCTGAATCCATTATAACACCCAAATTCTTGAAATGAAATGAAATGATCTGAGTCAGTTTAACATCGTGATGGCTGGACTTTATGTTGTTTTGTTTGTGCACGGCAGTCATCCGTGAGGGGCTGTCACGCTATTTTCAGTTTTGTATTTATTTTGTTATTAAAGTTATGTTTAAATGTTTGCCGGTTCCCGCCTCCTTCTTCCCGAACTACGAACTTTATTACAATGGTGCCTAAACCCGGGAGGAAGGAGGCGGGATTCCCACGGCTCTTGGTCCCGCCTCACTCATCACAGTAATATATTCCTGTGATGGCAAAGCTGAATTTTCAGCAGTCATTGCTTCAGTGTTCAGTGTCATATGATCCTTCAGAAATCATTCTAATATGCTGATTTGGTGCTCAAAAACACGTCTTATTTTTATGAATGTTAAAAACAGATGTGCAGCAAAATTTGTTTTGGAAACCTTGATACATTTTTTTTATTTACATTTTTGATTCTTTTATGAATAGAATGTTCAATGTGGAAAATCTTTACTGTCACTTTTCATAAATCTGGCACTGCGTGTTTAAATTGCATCAATTCTTCTTTCAACAATGGGTGAGCAGTTCACTCCAGCATCTATGTTGCTTCATAAAATCCCATTTTTAAGATATTGATGTGTTTATGTCACTGGTCGTACACTCACCTGTCCATCCTGGCAGACAGCGACAGAATCCACTCACAGGGTCGCATCCATCAGCATGGTTACAGTCACAACGCTCGCGACACTCCAGCCCATATGTGCCATCCTAAATAACCACACACACAAACCATCTTGCTAAGCTTAAACTGCCCTGTCATGACAAATATTAATAAATCAAATGGCCAGTCCTGCTAGCCTCTAGCAAAGAGACAATGGAACCAGTCCCGGGAAGATACTCACGAGGCAGGGCTGCTGGCAGCGTTCCCCTCTCCAGCCCGAGGTACAAGTACAGGAGCCGTCGATTGGGTCACAAGCTGCACCATTGGCACACAAACAAGTCTGGTTACAGCTCAATCCCCAAGTCCCACTGGAGCACAGGATTGAGCAGTCTACACCCTGCCAACCTATAAAGCAAAAGGAGATAGTACAGACATGCATTAATTTATTTGTCTACTCGACCACTGGATCCTTCAGTTGTTTATTTGTTAAAAACTGAGGGTTTAACATTCTCTTTTTGAGTTCTAGCCAAACCTTCTCTAATTTATAACAGTGTTCAATTAATAGAGCGGGAAGAGGGGGAAGTGAGGTCATATCTTGACAGAAGCCAGAGGATTCTTGTCTCCATCGGCTCACGCCGCAAAGCAGCCAATGAGTTGAATAAATGCATGGTTTGAGGTCAACATAAGAGCAGAGTGGAATAGGCAGAGAAGTTGTGTAGCACACTGGGGTTCTGCATTATGAATGGGATGAGAATTTTAAAGGTACTGTCTCTAATGAGCTTCCTTCCAAACTGAAGGGACCTGAACGAATACTCAGCTAGTGCAGGCCTTTAAGGACGAGTCCATGTTTATGCAACAATAAGGGCCGTCCCGCAGGTACGGTTAGCTGCGTTCAGCACTCACAGGGCTCTTGTGGATTCATGCTGCATTTTTTATGCTTTTACAGCCATATGTGCATGTAAGTACTAAATGGTTATGTATCCTTTGAAAGTGACCTGGAGAGACTTTGCATCCTTTGATAATGAAACACCAATTTTTCCATAATGACAGAAATGGATATATGGAGAACGGATGGGGATTTTATATACTATTTTTGAGAGTGTCTGATGTCCAGAAAGTGTTTTTGGAGTATTGTCTAGTTAGGCATTCCAAATTTCAATTTATAGACAGGGTTAATTCTCTAAACATTGACATCTGTTTTAAAGGGAATTAGAAAATGATTAATTACAATCAATGATTAAGTAATTGATTGTAAAGATTATGAGGTTTCCTTAGCATATGATTGCATGCATTGATTGCTTATTGATTTATTTGTACAGGTCAAGCTATAATCTTGTGGGTTGTAAACCCACAGTCTCTCGTGGCTCTCTCACTATTCATGTCTATAAGAAAAATGGGGGAGTAAGGATACAAAGAAGAAGGAGAGCACATTATGCCGTACCTTCTTTACAGATGCAGGAGCCATCGATTGGTGAGCAGGATGCCTGGTTGTGGCAGTGGCAGGTGGAAGTGCAGTTAGTACCATATAGTCGAGGTGGGCAGGTTTGGGAACAGTCGTCATTCTGAAAAACACACAGATGAATTGTTCAAGAAATATACATTAAACAAATCTTGCCCTGTCAACTACCTACAACAATATATCAACTGCTATCAACTGTAGCAACACCCTGGCAACCACACACAGTAGCATAGCAAAAGAATAGCATTGTAATAAAACCACACAGAACACCTTGGCAGCCACATAACAACAGAACAATCCAGCCAGAACAATCCAGCAACCATATAACAACCATATAACAATGTGCTAAACCACCCAGAACATTTGAACAACTACATAGCAACACTCTGACAACCACCCACAATAGCCTAGCAATAGAACAGCAATGTGCTAAAACCACCCCTAACACCATGGCAACCACCCAAAACACGCTACACCCTACAACAATGCAAAACCAACCAGAACTTTTTAGCAAATACATAGCAACGCCCTGGCAACCACTAACAACACCCTAACATCGTAGGAGAAAGTTTTACTCAGGCAGGCACGTATTTCTTATAGAAAATATAAGATTTTACTTATTAGAATTTTTCTCTACTTCCTGGCAACCACCTACAACAATGTAGCAACTGCAGAGCAATTTGTGAAACCACCCAGTACACCTTATTATCCAGTAGCCACATAGCAACACCCTGGTAACCGCATCCAGCATAACCTAGCAACAGAACAGCAATATGCTACAACTACCCAAAAAACCTTAGCAACCATATTGTTAGCAACTGCATAGCAACAGCCTGGCAATCACCCAACAACCTACAACAATGTGCAAAACAACCCAGACCATTTTAGCAATAACATAGTAACACCATCCATGGCAACCACTAACAACACCCTAGCATTGTAGGAGCAGGGATTTGCTCAGGCAGGCACACATTTCTTTCAGAAAATATAAGATTTTAGTTATCAGAATTTTTTTCTACTTACTTATGTAATTTTACAATGTAACATGAGCACTGTGCTGTGAAGTGTGACTCTAAATCCCATCTGAGGAGTCTGTGAAACTTCAACAGGAAATTTCCAACAAAACATTCTCTGCAACAGGGCAGCATATGAGTTAGAAACAGTTTCAAGCAAGTAGAGAGGTGGAGAGCACATTTGCAGAGCAACAAACCTGAAGTCCGTGTGTAGTTGTGTCCTTGTTGCAATCGCACCAAGTGTGGCAGCGGATGCTCAGAGCTAAAGGCCCGCTTATCCCAGCTGCATTAATGAGCTGACAGCCCCTGGCCCTCGGCACCTCCATCCATCCCCCAGAAAACCATTGCTGATGACTGACAGACACTGTGTTCTTAAACCCTGTTCCCCAGCCAAACAACACCAGCACAATCTCTGTGCTTTACCAGGCTCAGCAGGGGAGTCACCTGTATCCCAGAGCCGGCCATCATCGGCGTCTTTTTGCCTCCCTGGCTCTGACTGACAGCTGACAAAATGATTTAGACTCCCAATTAGTGGGGTAATGGCAGTGTGCTGTGCGCCTCCTGCCTCCATCTCCCCAGTGCCGGGATTGAGCAGCAAAGGACCCGCTCTCTAATTATCATCTGGAACTAGGTCTGAGTGGAAGGCAGTATAAGATATGCCACAGGACACCATGGGCACTGAGAGGGATTGACTCTCACTCTCTCTCTCTATATATTTTTTTGTTTCTCCCCTCTATTTCCTTTTTTCAATCTGCCATCATTTATCTCGCTCACTCACTTTGATACAATCATCTCCAAAATTTTCGTACTCCCACTCTTTTCTTTCTTGTATGTTCTCTTTCTTTTTCATTCTCTCTCTCCCACATTCCCCCATTGTATTCCCCATTTCAAATATTCTACCTCTCCATCTGCTTCGCTCGTCCATCCACTCCCCACATGAAAAGCTTACATCTGTGGATAAATTTTTCATCAATCTACATGCAGTTATCTTTGTTCCGCTCAAAAGTGACAGCAAGCAGACTGCTAACATTGGCAGTTCTGTTCTACAGAAAAATACTTAAAACTATCGATGCAGGCAGCCGAATATGGGGCAAGAAAGTTAGTTTGTTCGACTTTTCAGCAGACCTGCAATTTACTGGTGAATGGGTTGGAGGAGGTAAAAGAGTCTCTGGCTCACAAATGACCACAGGGATTTAGTGAGACCCGTGAATGCTCTAGATTACACTGACACAGGTCTGAGAGCACTCATTCAACTGGGTGACTAAACTCTTCTAAAAGCAGGCTAAGGTAAGACTTATGTTTAGAGGTTAAATATTCTTAAATATTTACTTTATTATAAAATTAACACAAATCATTAGTACATTCAACAAGCTAGAAATGTTTTCAAGCATCAAATGGCATATTTTCATATTCAGGTCGAAAAAAACGAAAAAAAAAAAACACTGAAAATCTGGGATTCAGCATAATAAATTGGAAAATATATATTTTTAAAATCTAATTAATAATATGCAAATTTAACACACTAATCATGTGAGCTTCTTTGTACAAAAGGTCAGATGTTTTTGTGTCCACTGAAGCACATGATGCTCTTTGGATAATTCTTAGATCATGCTGGAAACAACATGAACATTCTTAAATTCATGTTAATTTTTCAGTTGAAATCTGCAGTGAAATAGTTATGTTGATAATATAATATAATATCATATAATAATGGTAACACATTACAATAAGGTTCATTAGTTAACATTAGTTAACTACTTTAGTTAACATGAACTAAGAATGAACAATACTTCTACAGCATTTATTAATCTTAGTTAATGTTAATTTCAAAATGTATTAATGCATTATTAAAATCAAAAGTTGTGCTTGTTAACATTAGTTAATGCACTGCGAATTAACATGAAGTAACAATGGATGACTGTATTTTCATTAACAAAAAAATTAATAAATACTGTAATAAATGTACTGTTCATGGTTCATTTAGTTAATACATTAACTAACATTAACTAATGGAACCATATTGTAAAGTGTTACCATAATAATATTATATTTTTATAATTTAGAAAAACACTAAATTAGTGGTCATTCATACAGTATCTACAAGTGTTTTGGTAATAAACGTTATTTTAAAGCATTGAAATTCTTACTAGTGCATCTGTGCATTTTAGTGAATTGTCATGAAAGCACACATGAACGTGGCATGTGTGCTTTCAACGTGGTACTACCAGCACATTTGGTCCCTCATCTACCCACCTGTGCTCTCTCCAGTACCAGCAGCACAAGCATACTGTATATGTTCCTTTCCCACCCCTATAAATATCATTCTCTCAGAGCTCTACAGATGAGAGTTTGGGTGGCCATTACCCCTCTTATTTTCGACCAGACTGCGGTCAAATTGTTAACCTTTGTTGTTCTATAGGTTCAAATGAAAGAGCTGGCCTGGAAATCGAGCGTCGTACCCCAATTCCATTGCATCTCGGCCAGACTCCTTGGCCAAAGCTCCTCGAGCAGTGTTTAATAGAACTGGCAGCAGGCCCCTCAAATCCAACACAAAGAGCAGGTGGTGAAAATTAAGATACAGTCTGTGCCTCCGCCTGCTAGTTCAAATCATTGTAGTAGCTCTGCCACAGGACACAGCAAAAGTTACAGCCAAGACAGGAGTTGGCTATAGCTTCTGGTACTGAGTTTGTCTTAATCATCACTGCCGTTCTAGTCCTTACGTGCGGCTAATCTTATTTGATCTGCTTTGCAATATTTCTGCTGTTTCTGAATGCAGGAGTGAAATCAGTTTAGTGCTGGGGAAGATAACTGAAACCACAACTTTCCATGCTACAACTTACTCATAACTTTAAGTGACGCTACTGAAAATGTACGCTTACTTACAAGTTAGCAGAAAGTTGCTAGCTACATTTAAGCTACCCTACCATTTAAAAGTTTGTAGTCGGTAGTATTCCTCTATATTTCTGAAAAAATATTTTATGCTCACCAAAGTTGCATTAATTTGATAAAAAAAAAAAATTAAATATATATATATATTTTTAATACAGTATATTTTTAAATTATTACAGTAATGACAATTCTGAATTTTCCACATTTCTTATTATCAATGTTGAAAAATTGGGCTGCTTAATTATTTGTCAAAAATATTTCTTCTGAATTCTTTTATGAATAGAATGTTTAAAAGAACAGCATTTATTTCAAATAGAAAAGTTTTTGTAACATAAATATATCTTCTTCTCTTCTGGTCAATTTAATGCATTGTTGATATAAAAAAGTATATAAAAAACATAAAAATAAATAAATAATCTCACTAATCCCAAACTTTTTAAAGATGCAATATCTTTATAACAATAAAACTATCAGAAAACATTATATACAGTCAGCAGTATTTATCTGGCAGAAAACAATACATATCTCATTTAGGGTGACAACATTAAAACATATATAATATAGTCAATATAAGTCAAAAACATAGTGACAAATAGAAAAATGGTACTTTCACTTTAGCCGAACAACATGAAAGTTAGTAAATGGTGACAAAACTAATTTCTGGGTGAACTATCCCTTTAATTGAGTGAAGTTGCTAGTGCTACTTTTAATTTGAGTTACTCCCAAACAATTATTTTGGTTTCTCTTAGTTCCCCAACCCTAAGTCTACTAGCTCTAAATGAAAGTATATTTGTTTCTGAGGACGAACAAGATGAGCAGGACTGTAAGCAATACTATGACGCATTCAGTGAAGCAAAAGAACGAGTCATCCATCTATTTTAACATCTCTCTAAAATAAATTCCGATTACTGATATGATCATCTCTCTAGCTGACATTTCAACTTTCTCATGCTCTTTCCTTGCATCTTATCACTTTCATTTTAGCATCCCCTTTGTTCATAACAGAACACGAAGCCGGGTAGATTGGGTGCCATGTGCAACCAACTGGGTAACAAAACGTTATTTATGTCATTTTTCATGTCAATTTGTTATTTATGTCATATAGAGTCTTGCCTAGAAATCACAATCTATTTTGGAGTCTTTGTATCTAGCACATCTTTCTGTGTTTGGTAAGGTCTTTGTGTTAAGTCTAAACCTGCTGTGTAATAAGACACAAGCATTGTGAAAGTAGCATTACTGAACTCACTGAAGAAACTCTCACCTTGTTCCCAGCCTCCCTGCAGAAGGTGATGTGTTTGTGTGTGTGTGTGTGTGAGAGAGAGAGAGCACAGATCATTTTCAAAGCAATAAACTGTATTCGCTGACACTTCTGCTTTAAGTATGAGGACACAAAAACTTTCAAAGAAAGATCAAGGGAAGTGCTGACTAGAAATGTTCTTTGAAAGATGCTTCCAGTTTTCACTTAAAATCCACAATCAAAAACTTTTATTACGTAATAATGAGTTTTGCCACCTTCATATGTCACATCAATGGCCTTGTTTAGAGGCATCTTCTATCTTAGGTCATCCGATCACAAATGGTGAGCCAAGACACACTGCTGTTTGCACCTGTATCACAAATGTGTCTCCTGTGACCACCTGTCATCGGATTTTGATGGGAGGGTTACTGACTTTGTAAGTATAAACTTACTACACTTCTTACTTACTGCTGAAACATGTATGGTCTTTTTGTGTTCCATTGTGTTTTCCCTGTGCCCCAGTTTTCCTGTGTTCTGATTTGTTAATTCTGCTCACCTGTTATCTTGTTAATTATCTCATTAATCCCAGTGTTTAAATATCCTTAGTTCCTTCTAGTCCTTGTCCGTCTAAATTTATATTTTATGTTTGGTTGTTTCTCTACTGTTTCACGTGAGGTGTCTATTAAAGTTGATTCCTGTATCTGTGTTTACGCAACAAATAAGAGGTTTGAGTGATGTTAATGCCAGGTGTATAGGGGGCCTATATGTCAGGGCATATGAAAAAAGACCATCCTTTAGTTCCAAACATTAGCAGCTATAATCATCAATGCTCAGCAGTCAATTTCATGATACAATATTTCAGCATGGCAGGATTTACTAGTATTTAATGACTGTAGACAATGATAAATGATAAACATGGACTCACTGTGTAGCCTGGGGCACAGATACAGGCCCCAGTGAGACTGTGGCAGTCTGCTCCATTATTACACTGGCACTGCACACTACATCCTTCTCCATAGTAACCCGGGGGACAGGTCTCATTGCAGTATAGACCCGTCCATCCTGCTGTACACAAGCATTCACCTGTCAGGGGATGGCAGCTGAAAAAGAGAAAGACAGATCGACATTTAGTTACAAATATGCCTAAAGATACGTTGTGTATATGGCATCTAAACAGAAACACTTTGGTTTCTAGAACAAGGGAGCCAAATCTGAGGACTAAACCCATTCAAGTTCATCCATCCTTGTGTCTGTGAGCTCCACTCAGATAAATGGGGTGTCCTTTCTCTCCTTCATGTAGTAATGAGCCCCAGTGTCTCAGGGCCTAATCTACCCATACCAGGCATTAACATTGCATTAGCCAGGAACGCGGCTAAGAAATAATGAATGAAGCACAGGTCACGATAAAGAGCAAGTGCTATGCTACTGTTGAAAGGTGTTAAAATTTTTACTTGCAAGTCAAATGAAGTCAAATGGACTCAGATGGAGCTCTTTACTCACCCATGGCTCCAGTGGTTGACTCGAGAAGAGTTGGCTAGAAAAGTGATGATTGTAGGACTGAAAGTTCAGTTTAATCATAGGGGACTCCAAAGCAGGGACGTGCACAGACATTTTGAGGGACAGGGGCTCAAGTGGAAAAAAAGGCACTTCTCATATTTATTTTAATTTTTTTCTAAACAAAACATTAAATATATCAGGGGTGTGCGATATTGACAAAAAATCGATTGATCGATCTCAATATTTTCTGAGATTTTATCGATAACGATAATTAGATGATATTTTGCTGAGTGTGTTATTTTGCTGATATCTTAAGGACTACCGTGGACAGCTGACTCCTAAAGTTTTTGATATTCTGATATTTGATATTTAACCTGCAGTTACAAATGCATTAATACTGTTTTGATATTTTAAACATAAAACATTGAATACTGATATTTAAAATATTTTTTTTTAAATGAAAAGATACTTTAAATGTAAAATTAAAACTGCCAGTAGGTGGCAGCAAGTCAATGTTAATAAGTGAGTCATTGCGATTGAACCGAATCATTTAAACGGTTGATTCATTCAGGAACAAAACAGATTCATGTTGCTCAGAGATGCAAATTGGAATACGAAATAGAGCAAAAACAGTCAATATTGTGTCTAAAACGTAAGTGTCTTAATATTAAATTATTGTTTATTGAACTGCTGTATAAAATCAATATCACATTTGTAATCATGCTGCTTTTTGGTGGAAAAAACGTCAGTCTTAGCGTGATACTGATACACTACATCCTTCTCCATAGTAACCCGGGGGACAGGTCTCATTGCAGTATAGACCCGTCCATCCTGCTGTACACAAGCATTCACCTGTCAGGGGATGGCAGCTGAAAAAGAGAAAGACAGATCGACATTTAGTTACAAATATGCCTAAAGATACGTTGTGTATATGGCATCTAAACAGAAACACTTTGGTTTCTAGAACAAGGGAGCCAAATCTGAGGACTAAACCCATTCAAGTTCATCCATCCTTGTGTCTGTGAGCTCCACTCAGATAAATGGGGTGTCCTTTCTCTCCTTCATGTAGTAATGAGCCCCAGTGTCTCAGGGCCTAATCTACCCATACCAGGCATTAACATTGCATTAGCCAGGAACGCGGCTAAGAAATAATGAATGAAGCACAGGTCACGATAAAGAGCAAGTGCTATGCTACTGTTGAAAGGTGTTAAAATTTTTACTTGCAAGTCAAATGAAGTCAAATGGACTCAGATGGAGCTCTTTACTCACCCATGGCTCCAGTGGTTGACTCGAGAAGAGTTGGCTAGAAAAGTGATGATTGTAGGACTGAAAGTTCAGTTTAATCATAGGGGACTCCAAAGCAGGGACGTGCACAGACATTTTGAGGGACAGGGGCTCAAGTGGAAAAAAAGGCACTTCTCATATTTATTTTAATTTTTTTCTAAACAAAACATTAAATATATCAGGGGTGTGCGATATTGACAAAAAATCGATTGATCGATCTCAATATTTTCTGAGATTTTATCGATAACGATAATTAGATGATATTTTGCTGAGTGTGTTATTTTGCTGATATCTTAAGGACTACCGTGGACAGCTGACTCCTAAAGTTTTTGATATTCTGATATTTGATATTTAACCTGCAGTTACAAATGCATTAATACTGTTTTGATATTTTAAACATAAAACATTGAATACTGATATTTAAAATATTTTTTTTTAAATGAAAAGATACTTTAAATGTAAAATTAAAACTGCCAGTAGGTGGCAGCAAGTCAATGTTAATAAGTGAGTCATTGCGATTGAACCGAATCATTTAAACGGTTGATTCATTCAGGAACAAAACAGATTCATGTTGCTCAGAGATGCAAATTGGAATACGAAATAGAGCAAAAACAGTCAATATTGTGTCTAAAACGTAAGTGTCTTAATATTAAATTATTGTTTATTGAACTGCTGTATAAAATCAATATCACATTTGTAATCATGCTGCTTTTTGGTGGAAAAAACGTCAGTCTTAGCGTGATACTGATTAACTATATGAAATGATATAAATATATAAATTTTTGCCCCCATATCTTGAATTTTGTGATCATTCTAAATGCATTTGAATAAACTGAATCATGCATTGAAAGAATGCGCACTGGTCTACTAGACTTATTGTCTTAAGCCAGGCTCACACTGTGCGATTTTTAAAAGTCCTTTAGGATTGTACTTGTTGATTGTACTTGATCATGCCACACTGTGGGATCTCAGTTGTCATTAATGTCAGACTGTACGACAGTCAAGACGTGTTAAAAACGGGTGCGCGCAAGAAAACTTGTCTGGAGTTCTACATTATCAACCCATACACGTTCAGTGACTGCGAGCTGCATTGCATGCAGGGCTGTAATGGTGGCTATCATTAAAAGTATATGAATGGTGACAATACCAGCGTGTTTAAGAAGAATAGTGTAACTGGTGTTTATCATAGCAAAGGCAACGTATCATATGATTTCTATGAGCGGAGGACGGGAGCGCCGGAGTTTATGCGGTTAGAAGAAATCTCTAGCATTAATTCTGATCATGGCTTGTCTTGAAAAACTAAGACAGTTTGACGTTCGTCGTAAGAGAACTAAACGTTAGCTAACACACATGGTAGCTCTTATGAGTCATGGATGTTAGCAAGATGTCTTTTGGGTAATTAGCTGTAAATTTGAGGCACAAGCTTAGTCTTTTGTTCATCACCACTCACCTCCACACCAAGACAAACACAACTGGAAAGGGAGGAAGGGCTTCACTTCTACAGCTCTCTGTCTGTCTGTGATGTGATGTGCCGATCAATGAGTGCTACTGCTGTGCTGCACGGAGACGCGGAGGGGAGAAAGGCATTCGGAACTTGACAGTCTCAACATTTCCTGACCTGACCTGACCTGATATTTAGATTTTTTTATTTGTTTGACAGGGAAAGCTGTGTGCAAACAGAAACACGCATATATACTGTACATATATTAATTTATTTAAAAATATTAAAAAGAAAACATCCCCAGAAAAAAGGGCACTTTCTCCCGAGGAAGAAAAAGGGCAGGTGCTCAAGCCCCCTTTTATGTCTATGTGTGCACGTGCCTGCTCCAAAGATATATTGTTTGTATGAAATAACTTCGCTGAATTGTTATCTTCAAAGTGTGAGGAAATTATGATCTAATTAGGGTTGTAATTCAGTATAATTAATGGCATAAACATGATTAATTTAACCATGTCTTCTGAGTAATACCTTTGCATTGTATATATAGAACAAAATGGCACAGAAGAAATACAAAAAATGCATGGAAAATGACAAATTATATGGAAACAAAAACAAACAGTAATTTGACTTGGAAAGTATTTTTTGCACAGTCTATTTCATGATTTATTTGTCTGGTGGCTTTTCTCGGCAAATATATATATATATATATATATATATATATATACAATTAATTAATGAGAATATCATGTATATGTTATTAATGTAATAAATTCAAATAATTTGTACTCAATTTACAGCCCTAGATACAATGCACCCAGTAATATACTGGTTTAAAAATACTGGTTTATACTGGTTTCAGACTTCTAAATTAACATATATTATTGCTTTGCAAGGAAATAAAGTGCATTGTAGAGATGCACTGATATTGCAGTAATTAAATTACTGCATAATTCTAACTGAAAATGATTTTCACATTATGGCCAACATTAAAATTCTTTACTATTTTATCTAAATTGGTAAGACTTTACAATAAGGTTCCATTAGTTAATGTTAGGTAATGTATTAACTAACATTAACAAACAATGAACAATACATTTATTACAGTATTTATTAATGTTTGTTAATGTTAGTTAATGAAAATACAGTTGTTCACTGTTAGTTCATGTTAATTCACAGTGCATTAACTAATGTTAACAAGCACAACTTTTGATTTTAATAATGCATTAGTAAATGTTGAAATTAACATTAGCTAAGATTAATATATGCTGTAGAAGTATTGTTCATGCTTAGTTCATATTAACTAAAGTAGTTACCTAATGTTAACTAGTGAACCTTATTGTAAAGTTTTATCTCTAAATTAAACAAATACACTAAATAAATAAATAAATAATACAATTGATTTAAATGCAATTAATTTAGGGATCACAACATTTTTACATACAACGTGGATAACATGGAAAAATGGATATTAATTTTTAGATTGCTGAAGATTACATTTAATAGTATTAAATATTAAATTTTTTTACTTTAAATGAGCATTAATTGAGCATTAAATCTAACTGTAAAAATACGGCATATGAGCATGCAGAATTAAATATCCAATGTTTGCTAATACCAATGATTAAAAAAATCTGTAATATCATCTGATAAACATTAAGCTACCAATATGCATTCCTAGTCTATTGATTCTTGTCAATTCCAAGGTTATCATTCTAGTGGGTGCATTCACGTGTGGTAGCATGTCTCACCTGAGTGTGTTGGTGGCGTTACATGGGCAGTATTTGTCACAGATGAGGCCATAGAGGCCTGGTGGACAGAACCTGTCCTGGCAGTGAGGCCCTTTGAATCCTGTATCACACAAACATGCTCCATTGATGTGGTAACACTTGGCCCCATTCTGACAGTCACAGTGAAGGGCACACTGGGGTCCGTATGTGCCGACCGGACACTCTTCTTGGCACCTGGGTACATTTCAAACAGTTTACATAGGGAAAAAACCCCCAAAGCAATATTTTGTGTACTGTATATCACTCATTATGCAGAGCAGCTCTGTAAGAAAAAGGAGCCTGTCAGAATAACACAAGCAGAATTAGTAGACTACAGTGTTATTCTAATCTAAGGGTCAAGGATCAATGCTCTGGGCATCTTCTTTGGTGCCTCAGGTTCATCAGCCCCTTGGCTTCACCTGGGGCGACAGCAAACTAAGACTGCAGTCATTAATTACCCTGAATACAATTAGACCCAGGCTCATTCTCTCTGTTGAATAGCAAAGTGACTTAAGGAACAACGACTTCCACAAGATCTTCAATATACAATCCTGGCAGAACATCAATCTTGAGTGTCCAAAGAAGCCATTTAGAGACAGATAAATAGCTCAATTAAATTATAAAACGGACTAGGTATGTTTCATGTTGAAATTACACCAGCATCGTTTGTATCAGTAGAGAGAGAAGTGTGAGAAGGACTTAGGGGGAGGGAGGAGGGGGTACTAACGCAATCTGAGATTATTCCTAGTGGGCTAATTCACCTGTCACAGACCAAATGAATGAGTGCAATTTTGTTAAATATTAGAGGATAAGAAGTGTCTGTCCTGAAAGTGTTTTCATTCTGCAGACAATCACTTTACTGCGTTAATAAACCCTAAGCTGCTGCAGAAGACACAGGGAAATAAAGGCACTGAGCAATTTCAATTGGATCCTAATAAAACTCCATTACTGGTAATTAATGGGCAGAAACTTAACAGACCAGTGCGGATCTTGGAGTGGGATCAGTGGACACAGGGAATGTAAACACAGAGCAGTTAAAAAAACAATTAATCAATTATTCAGCAACCAAATTTTGCAGGCTTGTTAACAAACTGCCTTTGTGGTAGTTTTTTTTAAAGACATAGAGGTACAATAATAGAAATAAGTTCAGAACTGGGTTTTTATTTTACCTGTGGCCACTGTATCCTGCCATACACTGGCACTGTCCTGTAATGTGGTCACACAGTCCTCCATTGCGGCACGAGCATTCCTTGCTGCAATTGATCCCATATTTGCCGAATGGGCATGGCTGGGCACACACAGACCCCTGTCCAGAAAGAGGGCAGAGAAAATTTGAGAATCAAATGAAAGTCATTCACAACCATTAAAACTGCACTGATTTATAGGAACAATAAAAAAAATTAATTTAGTCATCATTTACTCCCCATTTCAAACCCATATGACTTTCTTTCTTTTAAAAGGAGAAACACTTTAAAGGCCCATTCACAACTACTGTATAGCAATAACTATATTGGCTTTATGTTAAAACAAGTGTGCTACAGTTATGTCGTTTGCCACTTCAAATGCTCAAGCTTTTTAAAGTAGGGTAGATTCTGATTAGCTGTCAATGGAAAAAAAATCTATTTTAAAGTGATTCCAACAATATTGTTCCTCTGTGTGGTTATTGTTGTAGCTGAGGTGTGGACTTCTTATTCTCACAGAATTAGAACAATTATTAAAACTTTATAGTCATCATCCTTGGTGTGAACATTGGCCCTGACCTTAACTCTTATTCTCTCTGCCACACATTAAAATTCACTGTGATGTGATCAGTCACATGATGTGCAAGATGTGCAATCATCACACTGATGTCAAACAGGCGCCATATAAAAATACGTAGACAATTAATGGCAATTTTTCACGGAACAACTACTTATATCTTATCATCATACAAAAGTATAGTCTTCTATAATGCTTTAATTGTGCTTTTTTTGCCATTTTGGAGCAGGGCTTCAGACTGTGTCTAAAACAGTTTAATTAGCAAGTGATATTTTTGTTGAGATCACCACTGGCGACTACATAAATTTACATGTTATGACTTAAAAATTTGCATGTAATGCCTTTTTTCCTGCTGGTTTTGCGATCACATCTTTTATTATGTTGACAAATTCATAACGAAATTCAAAATAACAAATACCGTTTTGGCATGTCCTATGTAACAGCTCATTCGCTGCTTCAAACTGCAGAAAACGCGTAAAGCTTGTAAACAATGCCACATAACAATACATTTCCCGGCATCCAAAAACTCATTAGTCAGTTAGAAAAAATAACTATAAAGAGGAGCATTTTGCAAAAAATATTTTTACTTAACCTGTTGTCTACATGATAATAAAGAATACAAGGAGCAAAAATAAAATTCAACACCTCTTATATAATTGCATGTTACTAATGAAAAAACAAAACCAGACTGGATGTGTGCAAGACATGTGACAACATTTATAGGATGCATTGAGGAGGAGCCCAAACTACACTCAATGGGCAAGTGATGCTGACATAGTTGTGGTCCATGATATTGCTACAGATTCTTTGTAATAAACAATTCTTTATGACTGTATATAGTTTTGAAGTTGGAAAAGATGTTTAGTTCCCACTTTAAGTGAACCTTAGTTCCTAAGACATTTAAAAGATGGATTAAAAAGCTGATGCTGTAAAAGGAGGGGAGACATAAACACATGACAGTATGACTGAAATGTTAAAGTGTTTAAAAAAAAGAAAAGAAAAAATAAATAAATGAAACACATTTATTCTGTGGCACATAACATTTTTTAGTTTCTTATAGGAGCCAATGGCTCCTTAAATTATAATTTTTTCGTCTGTAGCCCTGTTGGAGCTTGAAAGCGCATTCACTTTCAATATATGGAAACAAGCAGCCAATACATTTTTTCAAAATAAAAATAACAAACATTTAGAATAACATTCTCATACAGGTTTGAAACAACATGAGGGAATAAATGATTTTAGGTGAGCATACAGTATATAGAATCAGTATATTGAATCTATATAATTAAAGATTAAAGACTTATACAGAAACACAGAATTTGGCCCTCCAAAAGAGGCCATATTCTATATATCTGTAACCACTTATGACCTTTGAGCAAGGTTCCTTAATCATTGGATAGGCATTTAAATGTATACATCTCATATGATAATGTACAGTACTCACAGTTATGAGGTCAATACTATTACAATATCTAAATGACCCATTTATGCAGTTTAGTTTTAATAAACGGTGAACAGAAATTAGAGCATTACTTTGTGAATATTAGAGTATGTCTACATACTGTAGCACATTAAGCTCTTTTCAGAAGAGAAAGGAAATTTGTGTTTTTGATATGTCCTCTTTACAAGTTTGAGATGATGCAAAAGGAGTAATAATGAGGCTCAGCAAACTTCACACAATTTGCTTCCAAATAATAACTTCAGCTGCTCTGCTAGACTCAGATCAGTGTCATTTCTTCCCCACTTAGTTTTTTGTGTAAGTATCTACATTCAGATTCTCTTCCACCCTTCCTTCATTTACCTCTTAAACTCTTTCACCTTCCCACCATTCACTTAACCCTCCCTTTCTCCTTTTAATTACTCTCTCTTTTCCTTCCTTCCTTCCTTTTAAGCATGACTCATCTCTTCCGTCGCTTCAGTCTCTTGCCCTTTTACTCTCCTTCACTTTCTGCCCCTCATTCCTTATCATCTGTCTCCTCATCTTTATTCCTCTCTGTTTCTTTTCTGTCCTTTATTCTCTCAGTCACTTTCCCTTTGTCCCCCACTTCTCCACTCTTTCGGTCCCCCTGTGTGCAGCATCTTACCGTCCATCCAGCAGGGCAGGAGCATTCTCCAGTGATGTGATGGCAGGTTCCTCCGTTCTGACAGGGGCAGCGCTGCTCGCACTGTGGCCCATGACTTCCAGAGGGACATCGCTCCCCACAGCTGCCGAACCACAAGAACAAACACTTGAAATTCAGGCAGTCATTGCAAAGGATTGCAACATAAAACACAAGAACGTTCAAAGACTTTAGAACAAATGCAAAAAAAACCCATATTTTTTTAAAGTACCCTCACAAGAACTTCATAGTGTTTTCACTATGCTAACAATGAACATAGTAAGTACATAGTATGTAGACTAGTATGGGAGACTGGGGCTAGTTGTCACACGGGGAAGTACCTAGAAGGTTTTAGGTGAAAACTCTACAACATTGATTTTCTGTGTTGGTTTCAAACACCTTCTTCAAATGGCATCCTCCAAATTACAATTTCTGTTAACATTTTTCTAATGTATTTTGGAGAAATATGTGAAGTAACTACAGTAGCATACATTCTAGCAAGGAATTGCTATTATTTTTACATTAGTGAGGCATGCTCTCATATGTTTTTATATGTATTATGTAATAATGAAAAAAAAAATCAACTACAATTTCTGGTGGCCCAAAACAACTGATATTTAAAGGATAAAAAAAAAAAAAATTATACACTTCCGTTCAAAAGTTTGGGCTTGCTAAGATTTTTTTATGTTTTTGAAAGAAGTCTCTTAATATGCTCACAAAAGCTACATTTATTTGTTCAAAAATACAGCAAAAACTGTAATATTGTGAAATTTTACAACAATTTGAAATAAATTTTCCATTTTAATATATTTTAAAATGGAATGTATTTCTGTGACCGCAAAACTGATTTTTCAGCAGCCATTACTCAAGTCTTCAGTGTCACATGATTTATGTAAAATGGAAATATGTTCTGTTATAAATGTCTTTACTGTCTTGTTGGATCTAATGCATTGATTTAATGCATCCTTGCAAAATAAAAGTATTTATTTTTTATTCAAAGGACTAAAATCATATTGACCCCAAACTTTTGAATGGCAGTGTATATTTGAATTATATTTTTTCTATATTTCATGAAGCACAAAACGTTACTTTTTTAATTTAGCTGAAAAAAACGGACTATTTAATGACATGTTCTCATTGTGACAACACAAAAGGTGAATGTGTCTCCTTTGCAAAAGGTGGTGGAAAGGTTGAGTAGCTTTTTTGTAGTCAAGAGGTGTGTGCCTATACAGAAATTGTCTTTCAAAAATAATCCTACCCTTTTCACTAGAGTAACAACTTGCCCTTGTCTCCTCTATATAAAGAATATATTTCAGCAAATACATATTTACCTTCATATCTCTATATTGCAAACCAGTTTTATCTCTGGTACTCACATGGGACCCATGTAGCCTGGTGCACATATGCATTCCCCCGTCTCGTGGTGGCAGGTGGCACCGTTGAGGCATTGACATTGTAGCTGGCAGCCCTTGCCATAGTAGCCAGGCTCACATTGATCCTCACAGCGCCAACCTTGGTAGCCGTCTGTGCAGACACAGGCTCCTGTGATAGGGTTACACAGGGCCCCATTCTTGCACTGACAGCGGTTGCTGCAGTGGGGCCCCCAGTGGCCACTTTCACAACCTGATACACAGAGAAGAAGAAAGGATGCTTTTTTACACCAGCCAAATAAAATGCCACTACACTCCAGTCAGAGCTGAGGACAAAAACTCTTGCTTATTAGTACGACTCGGTCGTATTACATTGCAAGCAAAAGGCTGTGGATGTAACGGTGTCCTGGTATCCTGAAATTGCCAAGACACATATTACAGAACATATGCTGACAGATACAAGTTTGTACAGTGTTTTGTCAATACAAGTGAATCCCAGTGTGAATGGGGATTAGCTGAAGCAAAGATTATTTACATCCCCTCATATATTCTCTTTAAATTATCTATGAGTTAATACCATGCTGAAAGCAAACGCTATCAATAAAATGGGTGAAACTGCAAGGAGCTAATCTTGCAAACGCACCTAAAGTGGCCCAGAGATGCTATAAAAGACTGACACAGTCATTCTTGTGTTTACATGGTATTAGCTAGCATAAATAGGTCCATAACCACCATAGACATACATTTTGTATGTTTTTTCTTTTACATTTGTTTACAATGCATTTTACTGCATGCATCAGGAGATATTTTATTTGATTCTCAGAGCACATGTGGTTTCCCTCACCTCATACCTTAAAAGTCAGTGCTAACTACTAACTCATGCTTACTTAGTGGATATTTCTCCATCGTTTCTGATATACTGTACAATACTGCTCAAATGTTTGGGGTCAGTAAGACCTTTTTTGAGAAAGAAATGAATGCTTTTATTCAGCAAGGATGCAATAAATTTATCAAAAGTGACAATTAAGATATTTAAAATGTTACTAAATATTTCTTTTTAAAATAAATGCTGTTCTTTCAAACTTTCTATTAATCAAAGAATCCTGAAAACAACATCATATTCCATATAATATCATATTTCATGTTTCTTGAGCACCAAATCAGCCTATTAGAATGATTTCTGAAGGATCATGTGACTAAGCATGGAATAATGGTTGCTGAAAATTCAGCTTTGCCATCACAAGAATAAATTACATTTTAAAACATATTTAGTTAGAAAACACTATTTAATATTAATATTATTTATATTTGAATAATATTTTGCAATATTACTTTTTTCTGTATTTTTATTCAAATAAATGCAGCTTTAGTGACCATAAGCGACTTTTTTTCAAAAACATAATTTCAAATTATAATGGTTTCATCCAAAGCAACATACAATGTTAAAGATACTGTATGATTTAAACAACCTCAGAAACGAGTCCATATTTAACCACTATGGCTGATGATACATGGGGCAACTTTTTGAGCAATGTTGCTTGGGCACTTTCCCATTTTATTTCTATACGGATACTTTAGATTGGTCGTGGGCCCTGTGTCTCACCTGGTTGCCCGTTGACGGCAACATTAGCCAAAGTTGCCCCGTGTATCATCAGCCTAAAGGGCTTTTCACACTGAAAGCGAAAATTCGGCGCGAATGTTCGTCGCGATGACGCTTTTGAATTGAAACAATAGATCCCTATGGGACTATTCACACGCGATCATTCGCGGTGCGAAAAAGCGAGGATTTTTTTTCGTCTTGTGTGTCGATTTTTTCCCCGTCGCTCCACGATGAAACGGGCCGTCCAATCAGATTTGAGCTTAGATCACGTGCCCAGAGCAGCTGATGTTGCACAAAAGGGTGAGAGCGGTGGCGCTGTTTAGAAAACCAGTGTAAACAAACACAGAAGAGTATCCCGGTAGAGAGAAGAGAGTTGTTGCCGAGTTCCTGTTATCTTTGGTATTTGAGGACAAATTTATTCTCACATTTAATATAATTTCTAAATTCTCCATTGAATTATGTGATCTGGAGTGTCCGTTTTCTTCCACGTGCACGAGTGTAATGAGTCAGAGCGCGTTAACTCTCTAGATCTTTCGTGTTTAAAAAAACGAGTGAAACATTTTCTACACATGAAATATGAAAGCAAATAGACATATGATTATGACGATATATTTTCTGTATGTGATTTGTATGCAGCTCATGGTAATTTTATAACAATAAAGGATGTTTATGACAATAAGCAGTGTGGTGTTATTAAACATAGCCTACAAAGAGTGCATGTTTGCCTATTATAGAATCAAAATCAACTATAGATCACAATCGGAAGTTATTACAAGCACTCGATGATGGTTTATAATGGGTTTTAAGCAAAAACAATAATCACATACATTTTCAAATGTGGCTTGATGCTAATTGTACTTATATTTATATTTTAAGATGTTTTCTTGTAAGCATTATAGATAGTTTGTGTTTCTGGCGTAGAGCCAAACTTTATTTAGCTATATTTAATGCTCTATATTGAGCAGTGGACGATGTTAAATCCATATATGAGATACATATCTGAGTAAAAATGCATTGCTGGTCAGCACCACCTAGCATGCAGGCGTGAATTAGCAGAAGGCGATCAATCGTTTCGTGCTTGGTGTGAAAGGAACGTTCGTCGGCAATTCGCCTCGCTTTTTCGCATCGTGCTCGGTGTGAAACGGCCTTAAGATTAAGCCAGTTGCTTGACTAAGCTCAGAAGGCTGTTTTGAAAGTGGATAAAGCCATAATGAAGACTGTGTGCTGTGAGACACCAACGACCGCTGTCTATGCCAGACAAACAAGAGGTGGATGATCAGCACTTCGAGAAGACAGCTTGGCATAGAGGGGGGTCATGGAACATCCTGGCGCTGGAGCGAGTCTTTCCCAGGAGGTGCGACGTAGGCCACATTAAGTAGCTCAAAGAGGGCAGGAGGCACGTTATTGATTTGAGTAAATCTGCTACAGATGAGTTCTTCTGTCGGTTGAGCTCTCACGCCACACAAATGACCATGGCACATCAAAGGCAGGAAACCTGCGGGAGGTCAGCAAAGATAGATGAGCCGCTCATCGTCTGCTCCACTCGCAGTCAATCAGCACTCATCACGCTCCTCTCAGTTCTCCTACGCTGATGAGAGAAAAAGAGCAGAAAAACACAACACATCCACCGTTTGCCTCACTCACTGGCCTGCGGATCTCGTCAACTCCCCATCAGCCCCAAAGTGAGCGCTTCACTTTCAAAGAAGCCTCACACTGGGATGCAAACAGTTTCCCTCCCATTCAACATGGCAAATCCACTCCGCGTTGGCTCCAAGTCCGCCGGCCTCTTCATCTGCAGCCATTCTGAATCATTGCGGAGGAGGACAAATAAAGTGGAAATCTAGACAGAGCTTAATTTGCAGAAATCTTTTTCTCTGGTGCTCAGAAGCAGCACAAAATGTTGCCATTGAAGACTCAAAGCCTCTTTTCCCCCCACAGCGAGACGCCTCAGCACATTTCCTCCTAAAGCCCATTATCTCAGCCCGTCCCTTCTGCGTTTAGTTTAAGACTCGCCGCAGACAGTCTCTCACTGCAGGCCCTCTGACAGCATTTAGCCGTGATTAAAGAGTCAGAGATCATTTGGTGCCACGGGCAAGGCTGTAAAACACACAGTCTTATTCCTATTTCTCTGTGCTTAAAATATCCAAAGGAAAGCTTCCATAAGGACAAGTCTAATCAGAGAAGAGATGAAGGAAGAGTGGATGAGGGGCCCGTTGGGGCAATGGACGTTGTGTGTGTGCAGAGATTCAATGGTAAGTACACCAAACGGCCGACCTGCAACGCAACCCCTATTAAAAGTGCTCAGCATTGAACAAACAGGCTAATCAAAGGGTGCGTTTGGGAAGACAACCGATGCTCCACTTCACAACAAACTTGCACCTTGAGGCATCAGGACTGAGTTGTGAGCGTGCGTTTGTGTACTGTACTTTAATAAGCAGAAAAATGTAACGGTCTGATTTGATCAGATGGTTGAGAAAGATCTCAGTGCAGGGCAGCCACGCACAATCCTGTGAAAATCCAATCCCTAATGCTGCTACTGAGTTCTCTCATAAGCATGGCAAGCCTTATTATAAAACAAGTGAAATCCTTTCAGCTGCAGACCTGATTTAAAAATTATTAAGGCTGACAAGAAAAATACTATATGTATTTTGGTGCTACGTTCTGCCTAGAGCTGTGTGTGCAGCTAAATAAACATGAACATCACAAAATGATAATTAGGGAGAATTCCAGAGTTTAAACTGTTGTATTTTCTATGAAGACAAAATATCTCACTCCTGTGGAATATAGAAGCCCTGCTTACGCTGTCTGTTTTTATTAAAAATCTGTTTTGTGTCTGAGCCTTCAGGGCCTTCAGGGCCTTCAGGGTAGTGCACCTACATATTGCGCAACTGCGCTTCATATCTCACCTCTTTTCTTGCTTCCTATCTCTCCTCAAACTGTCAAATAAAGGCAAAATTCAAATAAATAAATATGTTTTTTTTTATTATTTGTTTTATGTAAACATAAAACCATGTCTGCATTTGTGATCGGAGGAATTACAAACAACAAGCCCTACTCTACACTGCTCAAAACTCGCGTTTGAAGTGGCAAATTCTTTAAATATAAAAAACGTACTTACAGTCTGTGAGTCAGAACAGCCAGCATTGTAGTCTACTCTACCAGGATCAGGAAACAGTCCTCCATAAAATGTGCTGCCCACATCTGAATATTTGGGTTGAAGTGTTCTGGAACAGTGTTGTAAATACAACTTAACCACTGATTTCTAGTCGTGTCCATTTTTGGAAGGCCAAACAAAGGAGTTTCGCTTTCACAACGAATCACACAATGCCTTCACGACATGGCGGCGGCGGCAACAATACTACAGCGAGAAAAAAAGTTACGCCTTCTTTCTTTGCGTGAACATTTGGGCGGTGTTATGCAAATCTTCCCACATCATGACATAGATATGTGGGGGCGTGTTAGAACAAGCTGTTTTAGGTAGGCGTGGTTGACTCTTAACTTTTATAAAGAATATCTCTTTGGATTTGAGACTTTAGTCTTTGCAACTTTACAGATCTTCTTTATGCACCAAGAGCTTGTAACACTCCAAAGAGAAAGGAAAAATTGAAATCGCATCATATGACCCCTTTAAAGCCAAAATGCCCCAAAAATATTAAAGTTTATATTATATTATATAATATTAGCTCAGTGGTAGAGCATTGTGTTACCAGCGCAAAAGGTTGTGGGTTCGATTCCCAGGGAACACACATACTGGTAAAAAATTTATAGCCTGAATGCACTGTAATACCCGGTTCAGACTGCCCGATTTTGCCACGATTTGCTTGAAGTAGGGTGTTGTGGGGATTCGTAAATGACAATGGGCGTCGGGACGCAAGATTCCATCATTTCAGCACGTGTAGTGTGTCATAGTGGAGGACAACCGATTCCACATCTGTGATGCTTCGTGACAGAAAGACTAGCATGTTTAATTTTTTTCCTGTTGTCCACGACGAGCAGCATAGAAGCTCTTTCATACACAGGTTTCAAACATGGCAAAACGAAAGAGAGATGATGGTGCTGCTAGGTGGAATTATGAGATGGAGGAAAGGTTCGTGGAGCTGTGGCAACAGTACTCCTGCCTGTATGATGTGTCATCGAGGGACTACCACGACAGAACAAAGAAAGAAAAATGCTGATGAACTATAGAGCAAGCACTTCAGCAATGTTTACACTCTTGTTTTCGGAAGTCAGTCGCTAATTCCGCCTTCTCGATGACATCACGCGCGTCGTTAAAAACGGCACGCGATGAATGGTCGGGAAGCAACATGTAGTCTGACATGTTTCTTGTCCACGACATGACAAGATTTTAGGAGTCAAAATCGTGTAATCTGACACAGTGACTATCGTGACCGACAAAAATATTGTGTAGTCTGAACCCGGCATAAGTCGCTTTGGATAAAAGTGTCTGCTAAATGCATAAATCTTTATATGTGCTTTACTAAACACATTCTTTACAGAACTTTCTGAATAAAATCACTGTCTGATGGACGACGGAAGTTTTTCAATAAAAGCATATGCGTAGGTCTAGTATGACCTATATGCCATTTTGCATATACCACTTCGTGACTAGTTTTAAATTAATATATCAATCTTTTGCAAATCTGCCATTTGCCCTTTTATCATCCAATAGATGGACCGCAGCCATCTAGATGTTTGTAACGGCTAAGGGTTTCAGAATCAGATAGTGTAGCAGGAAGCACTGTACAAGAGTATGATTACACTGTCTCTATCACAGCACACAATGCCTCCAGGGCCAATTACTACTTCCTTGCACCCAGTCCAGCCCATTCCACTCTTTAATTAAAGCTCCAGCAGTGGAGGGGAAGACTCCAGTCAACCCCTTACACCCAAGTTTTAGCTTTTGTGGTTAATGACTGGAGGAAGTGCATCCAGACAATTAAACCTGAAGAAAAATGAAGATCCCAAAGCTTGGCAGCTGAACTCTTGTGTTTGGGTTCATCTTTGCTATGCCATGATGAATACAGGATAGGAGTTTGTGTCTACATGACAGATAGTCTTAATTACTGAGCAATGTCACAGCTCTGTGTGCCAAGTGACTCGAGTCCGACTCGGCACCCGATGACGGTTAGAGTGAGACCCGTTTTGTGCCAGTTGAGTGTGTTCTTCAGAGCACAGGTTACACTGAATGTTAAACAGTGTGCAGCTTCAAAGTAGGGAAAAGTAAATTGAAGTCTATGGGCAAAGTGCCATAAAAGATAGTTTTAAAATATACAGCAAACAGGAGATCCAAATGTGCTCTGATAAAATATTCTGTCCAGTGAGAAATAAGTGAAGATTCATATACACTCAGAAACCTTGGCTGATTGGATTTAGGCTGCAAGGATAGAAATGTTAAACAATTAAAGGTCCTAATTAGGGAGGAGGGAGAAGAAGAAGAAGAAGAAGAAGGATCGCCAAATTAGATAATTTCAATAATAAATTAATTTTTTTAACTTCTTGTTCACAGAGACCTTTTAACAAAAGCTTTTTTAGAGATAGAATAAATGCTATCCATTGAGTGGTCTTAATTACAGGTTACATATTAAACAACAACATTACAATTTAAAAAATATGGTAACATATTTCACTAATTCATTTATTTAAAACTCATTATGCGTATCTTTAATTATACTTTGTCAAGTACAAGTCAGTATTAAAGGGCACCCTATGCAAAATCCACTTTTACATGGTGTTTGGACATAAATATGTGTTGGCAGTGTGTGAACACAACTAGGGATGTTAATTTTAACCGTTTAACCGGTTAACTGACCATAATACAATCAGTTAAACGGTTTAAAAAGTAATTTAATTATTTATCTTTTCAGTAATTTATCAAAATATTTAAAAAAGTTTGCTGCATGGTTAAAATATGCTACGCGCATAAAAAAATAGTTTTTAGGGGGAAAAAAAACATAAATCACGAATAAGTTGCATTTTATTATTTCATTTAGAAATAGCCTAGGCCTAATGCCGACACAAAATGTTTACAAACATTATAATAAACACTGTAAACAAATTATTTCAATTAACAGTAGCATATTTAGAAAAGAACAAGAATTAAAAATATAAGAAGCTATAGCAATATAAAAGACAAGCCAAAACGAATTCATTTAGGCTAAAACTAAACTGAAACCAACGTTGGGTCTCTCATTCAACACAAAATCAAATGTTTCCGTATTCTCGATGTATTTGAATGGCAAATTATTATTTATTATGTACTTCACTCGTGTTCCAATATCCACGTAAAACAAAATGTTTTGCATAACATCACGGCGGTACTGTGATATCACTTAACGGCACAGATTTGACTACATATTTTTTTTACTACATATTTTTTTTTCCCAGATAGTGTAGCAGGAAGCACTGTACAAGAGTATGATTACACTGTCTCTATCACAGCACACAATGCCTCCAGGGCCAATTACTACTTCCTTGCACCCAGTCCAGCCCATTCCACTCTTTAATTAAAGCTCCAGCAGTGGAGGGGAAGACTCCAGTCAACCCCTTACACCCAAGTTTTAGCTTTTGTGGTTAATGACTGGAGGAAGTGCATCCAGACAATTAAACCTGAAGAAAAATGAAGATCCCAAAGCTTGGCAGCTGAACTCTTGTGTTTGGGTTCATCTTTGCTATGCCATGATGAATACAGGATAGGAGTTTGTGTCTACATGACAGATAGTCTTAATTACTGAGCAATGTCACAGCTCTGTGTGCCAAGTGACTCGAGTCCGACTCGGCACCCGATGACGGTTAGAGTGAGACCCGTTTTGTGCCAGTTGAGTGTGTTCTTCAGAGCACAGGTTACACTGAATGTTAAACAGTGTGCAGCTTCAAAGTAGGGAAAAGTAAATTGAAGTCTATGGGCAAAGTGCCATAAAAGATAGTTTTAAAATATACAGCAAACAGGAGATCCAAATGTGCTCTGATAAAATATTCTGTCCAGTGAGAAATAAGTGAAGATTCATATACACTCAGAAACCTTGGCTGATTGGATTTAGGCTGCAAGGATAGAAATGTTAAACAATTAAAGGTCCTAATTAGGGAGGAGGGAGAAGAAGAAGAAGAAGAAGAAGGATCGCCAAATTAGATAATTTCAATAATAAATTAATTTTTTTAACTTCTTGTTCACAGAGACCTTTTAACAAAAGCTTTTTTAGAGATAGAATAAATGCTATCCATTGAGTGGTCTTAATTACAGGTTACATATTAAACAACAACATTACAATTTAAAAAATATGGTAACATATTTCACTAATTCATTTATTTAAAACTCATTATGCGTATCTTTAATTATACTTTGTCAAGTACAAGTCAGTATTAAAGGGCACCCTATGCAAAATCCACTTTTACATGGTGTTTGGACATAAATATGTGTTGGCAGTGTGTGAACACAACTAGGGATGTTAATTTTAACCGTTTAACCGGTTAACTGACCATAATACAATCAGTTAAACGGTTTAAAAAGTAATTTAATTATTTATCTTTTCAGTAATTTATCAAAATATTTAAAAAAGTTTGCTGCATGGTTAAAATATGCTACGCGCATAAAAAAATAGTTTTTAGGGGGAAAAAAAACATAAATCACGAATAAGTTGCATTTTATTATTTCATTTAGAAATAGCCTAGGCCTAATGCCGACACAAAATGTTTACAAACATTATAATAAACACTGTAAACAAATTATTTCAATTAACAGTAGCATATTTAGAAAAGAACAAGAATTAAAAATATAAGAAGCTATAGCAATATAAAAGACAAGCCAAAACGAATTCATTTAGGCTAAAACTAAACTGAAACCAACGTTGGGTCTCTCATTCAACACAAAATCAAATGTTTCCGTATTCTCGATGTATTTGAATGGCAAATTATTATTTATTATGTACTTCACTCGTGTTCCAATATCCACGTAAAACAAAATGTTTTGCATAACATCACGGCGGTACTGTGATATCACTTAACGGCACAGATTTGACTACATATTTTTTTTACTACATATTTTTTTTTCCATATGTTTGACTGACTGTATTTTATTATGATAATTGTCACGAATCCGGTCAACGAACTTTCCTATTCATTGACTCTCGCACTACACACTGTTGCACATCACCCCGGACTACATTTCCCATCATGCATTGCACTCAGCACGAATTGCACACACCTGTTTACACTGATTGCACCCAGCTGTTTCATATCACTCCCTCACTATTTAACACTCACTCTGATCCCTTCCCTCTGCCGAGTATTGTTTCAGCGTTTATCACTCTCCTAGAGATAGCAACCTTACGGAGCCCTAGTCATTTGCCTTAGTCTTAGTCTTAGTCTTAGTCTTAGTCTTAGACTTAGCCTTAGCCTTAGCCCTAGCCCTAGTCATTAGCCTTAGCCTTAGCCCTAGTCATTAGCCTTAGCCCTAGTCATTTGCCTTA
>NW_015505234.1:2213304-2213617 GCF_001515645.1 Sinocyclocheilus grahami | reverse complement strand
TAGCCCTAGCCTAGCTGTTTTCCCGGTTTCTGATCTTCGCCTGGTTTCCTGGATTTCTCCCTTAGTCTTGCCCCTTCTGACTCTGTCTGCCCATCGTCGACCCACGCTAGCCCTAGGACTGTTCTTGTGTCTTGCCCACCATATACCTGTCTGCCTCTGTTTAACCCTGCCTGCTTCATGACCACGTCTCTGTCTTCTCCACAATAAAGCCTTGCAGATGGATCCGCACGTCTCACGTCTCGTCAGTTCTGTAACAGAATACTCGGCCGCACAAGGATCCAGCAGCTTTCTCAGTGGACTCTGGCCTGGTATG
>NW_015505234.1:2210317-2210599 GCF_001515645.1 Sinocyclocheilus grahami | reverse complement strand
CCTTAGCCCTAGTCATTTGCCTTAGTCTTAGCTTTAGCCTTAGCCCTAGCCCTAGCCTAGCTGTTTTCCCGGTTTCTGATCTTCGCCTGGTTTCCTGGATTTCTCCCTTAGTCTTGCCCCTTCTGACTCTGTCTGCCCATCATCGACCCACGCTAGCCCTAGGACTGTTCTTGTGTCTTGCCCACCATATACCTTTCTGCCTCTGTTTAACCCTGCCTGCTTCATGACCACGTCTCTGTCTTCTCCACAATAAAGCCTTGCAGATGGATCCGCACGTCTCAC
>NW_015505234.1:2206248-2210292 GCF_001515645.1 Sinocyclocheilus grahami | reverse complement strand
CTTACCTGTGTGCTCGCGTGCAGCGCCGGCGCAATCACTTGAATTTTTCCTTCTAACAGTGGAAGAAACTACTCCTTTTAGTCCTAAAGATAATCGGAATTGTAAAAGGTTTGCCTTTACCTTTTTTCCGCCGTCTGTTTCCATTTGCGCAACACAAAAATGAACCGAAACTCGGCGTACTAGGTTTGTTGCACAGTTTTTCTTTCATTTTCTTAATTTATTATTTAAGTGTATAAATATATATTTGTTATTATATATATATATATATATATATATATATTTGGGATGTCAGCCGATTAACTTTTTTTATCTAATTAATCACAGGGTGCTGCGATTAATTAATCTAATTCATTCAGAAACGAATCACCGCTGTGTTGCTCGGAGACACACAACAGTTCTGCTGTGGCTTTATAGGTAATATATTCGTTGGCAAAATTGAAGAAAAACACACAATATTGTATTTAAAATATAACACAATATTAATTTAAAATCAAATTTAAATATTAACTTCTTATTAAATAATTTACTGAACTGTTGTATAAAATCACATTTAATCTCGTGATATTCGGGACAAAATCACCACTCGGTGTGATAGCCTACTGCTCTCGCTGCTCGTGTGATGTCACTTATCATATGAGATAAATATGAGCCAAAAACTCATACAGGGGTATTTTTTTGCCCCAATATCTTGAATTTTAGAGCATAACTTTGTTTATGGAGTTGTTGCTCTGCATCATATTTGTCAACAGTCAACTGTATGAACTGTAAGATGACGTACAGGTCTGGGGGCGGGGCCAGTGCGTTAACTGCCTTAAATATTTTAATCGCATTATTTTTTCATAACTAATTAAGTTAATGCGTTAAACTGACAGCCCTAATATACAGTATATATATATATAGCCTAGCTTTATGTTTTTCTCCGCTCGCAAAAGCGCTGCAGGTGCGCGATGTGATATGATGACCATGTGAATCCTCATGCTCTGTGGTTTGCTGCTTTTTGCGCATGTAAAATGAATCCCCGGGAAACAAATGTTAGTATTTTTAACAGGTCACAGACACTTATCCTTTCTAATTTAATTCAATTCTAATTTAAAATAATCTTGTCGGTTAACGGTTAAAAATCGGTTAACGAGCGTCGGTTGTCGGGTTAGGAAAAATAACCGAAATTAACATCCCTAAACACAACCACCTTACAATGATAAAAATCCACACACTCCTTATTTTTGAATCCACATTAAACCAAATCAGTCTCATTAGGCAAGCCGTTTTGATTCTCAGAGCAATGTGACGTCACATTGTTTGTGACGTCACCGTCCACGGCCGCTGACTGACAGTCCTGCATTACCATAGTTTCCGCCCTCAGGGAGTTGTGTTTGGTTGTACGATGCCCTCCATTTTCTCTGCGCTCGAGCAGCTGTAACGTAAGCAATCCCGGAGTTCTGTGTTTAGATGTAAGACTGAACATAAGAGTCTTCACTTTTATTTTGAAGGTAATGTGCCTCAAAATCATGTCATTATAGTGCTTAGCTAACGTTTTAAACATATCTGTGTGCATGTGTCGTTTCGTTAAAGCGCATAGCAAACGTTATCAAAGTATTTGTGTTTATGTGTGTTGCTCATGCATCATGGCAAATGGGCTGTGAAAACTCTACAATTACATAAATGTATCAAATAACCATTCCGAGACGTCCTAGTTTATTCTTATAGGTGTTTCTTCTGCCGGAGTCTCTCCTTCATCTTTGTCTGATTCCGGTTCATACAAGTACGGCTGAACACCGGTTCTCTCGCTCTCAGTCATGTTGCTTCTACCGGCTGCTTATTGCCGTAGGTGTGCAAAGCAGAGATATATACGCTACGCCCTCTTCTGAAGACGGGGCAGGAATATGCAGCTCATTTGCATTTAAAGTGTTACACACCAAAACAGCTCTTTTTTAGACATTTTCCACATTATAATAAATTATCTTAGGGGGAATTTTGAGCTGAAACTTCACAGACACATTCTGGGAACTCCCAAGACCAATATTACATCTTGTAAAAAAGGGGCATAATAGGTGCCCTTTAACTCTGCTGACTCCCACATGACTTCAGTACAACATAACATAGTTAGTTGTAAGCTGTGTTTGATTCACTTAAAAATAAAAAAAAACTCAAAAAGTCATTTGTTTGGGAATCAGAATAAACTGCTTGCACTGTATGTTTCTGATTCACTTCAATGAACTGGCTCTTACATGTAATTCATTCAAGATTTAGACCACAATGATAGTCCTCTATGTTTTTGATTCACGAAAATAAACGGGCTCATAAGGGTCATTCTTTTGGGAGTTGGACTACACTGCCGTTTTGTGAAACAAGAACATATAGCGCATGTTTTTGATTGACTAAAAAGAACCGGTTCATAGTTCATAGTTCAAGAACCGAGTCATTGTTCAGTAATCAGACTTCTCTGGTAGCATGTTTCCTGCTGTATAGGGGTTCAACGGATCACAAATCGCACGGTTTGGATCACATTATGGTTTTTGACCCACGGATCTGATCATTTTTCGGATCAGCAAGAAAAGAAAAATATTTCAATTTAACTTGCTTTCCATTTATTACGTAAAGCGAAGTACTTCTTTGATACCACAGCAAATACTACTAGATTAACTAAGAAAGTTTAAACATGATTAAAGAGACAAGAGTCTCAATAATTTTATGTGTATGTGTCTGTTCAGAGGATTCAGAAGAGGATTCAGTTCAGTATTCGTGCGCGAGTAACTAATCGAGTTCCCTTTTGCCTTTTCTCTCTGGAATTGTTAAAAATTCACTTGCTTGTGTAAATACGAACAAATGATAAACTTATACTCTATTATGGTTAAATATTGCAATTAATCCGCGAATCACATGCGTGCCGAACTGTGGGGCTTGGTCCGTATGGATCACAGATCAACTACGATCTGTTTAACCACTACTGCTGTATATACAGTAGTGGTGTTGACGCGCATTTAAATAGTGGTGCTAGAGGTCGACCGATTAATCGGCCAGCCGATTAATCAGCTGATTTTTGGCATTTTTTAATTAATCGGCATCGGCCGATTGTGCTGCAAATGAGGCCGATTTATAGGCAGGCGCATCTGCGGGCAGCTAAGCGTTGTTGCGCAACACTGGAGAATCTCTCTCTGGCTGCGTGAGAGACGGAGTTCACACTCTGCAGCCGCTTCTTGTTCACACACAGCTTCAGCTAATGATGGCAGGGCAAAACAGACCGTTTCGAAAGCGGAATTATGTTTTACCCTACTAGAACTGATGCCGGAAAGTTATCATATTCATAAGTGCAACAAGTCATTTGTATGTGAAAGTAGAAACACATGCAGTTCAGACGAAACTTCTTGGCTGATTATAACGTGCACGTTAACTTTCCTCGTAAAATGTGTGTGAAGGTCCGACAATAGCATCCACAAGCGCACTCTTAAGCAGTTATGAGCAGCGGGCTGTGTAATATGTGTGAACTTTTATTTTTGTTATCTCTTGGCAACGGTATTTGACTTATAGCAGTGTCCAGTGTTTCCCATACATTGAGTTATTACTTCATTGAATAAACTGATCACTGCACGTTTCAAAATTAAAATGCAGCACTGGTGTTTTTATATGAATGTATCTTTGAAAAGTCTTCAGCAAAGCTTCGATGTCATTTTCATTTAGTCTTTCCTGTAATGCCTGATAAAGTAGCTTTTGTGAGCGCTGATTTGATTACAGCCATTACCGGTGAAACTGCTATATCTCCGCTCTGTAGTGCCTGCGTAGGATCATGCATGAGCGTTGGACGGTTTATGGCTTAAAAGACCCTTTTAGCCTTTTGACATTTGCATATAAATTACAGTTCTGGTCAGAAACTTGACGTTCGTATAGGGGTGTAAATTGCCAAATGGTTCTTCGCCTTCAAGTAAGATTAGAACCAGCCCCCGCGAGCATCCTGCAATCTGATTTCAAACACATTCTACAACGAGCTGTAAATGGCCAAACGAACACACACACACACACACACCCAAACTAACACACACACACACA
>NW_015505234.1:2188268-2205305 GCF_001515645.1 Sinocyclocheilus grahami | reverse complement strand
TCACACTCTGCAGCCGCTTCTTGTTCACACACAGCTTCAGCTAATGATGGCAGGGCAAAACAGACCGTTTCGAAAGCGGAATTATGTTTTACCCTACTAGAACTGATGCCGGAAAGTTATCATATTCATAAGTGCAACAAGTCATTTGTATGTGAAAGTAGAAACACATGCAGTTCAGACGAAACTTCTTGGCTGATTATAACGTGCACGTTAACTTTCCTCGTAAAATGTGTGTGAAGGTCCGACAATAGCATCCACAAGCGCACTCTTAAGCAGTTATGAGCAGCGGGCTGTGTAATATGTGTGAACTTTTATTTTTGTTATCTCTTGGCAACGGTATTTGACTTATAGCAGTGTCCAGTGTTTCCCATACATTGAGTTATTACTTCATTGAATAAACTGATCACTGCACGTTTCAAAATTAAAATGCAGCACTGGTGTTTTTATATGAATGTATCTTTGAAAAGTCTTCAGCAAAGCTTCGATGTCATTTTCATTTAGTCTTTCCTGTAATGCCTGATAAAGTAGCTTTTGTGAGCGCTGATTTGATTACAGCCATTACCGGTGAAACTGCTATATCTCCGCTTGAATGTTTGAACCCTCGCTACATTTTGAATTACTGCTAGCACTGTACAAAGAAGGACAGTTTATTGTTCCGTGGCCAGAAAATAAATATTCCTTGAATTGATAAATGATTATATTGTCTGCTCGGTGGACGGACAGATCAAATAATTGTAATATTGATTCTGCTACAGTTAATTCGAAGATATAATCTAAATATTTATTATGAATCATAACCAGTTATAATTCGTCATAAATATTCCCCTTTTTAGAGCTAATAAATAATAATAAACGTTACAGCTCCAACAGCGCCTCCTGCTGGCAGAGAATGAATTTGCATTTGCAAAACAAAAAGCATGCTTCAGAACTGTTTTGAGAAGGTGCTTAAGTTTTTAGCCATGTATTATTACTCTGAATTAGGCTACTACTACTATTACTATCTTGTACCCTGCAATAATCATTTACTCAAACTCACTTTTATGAGATGATCGGCCAAACATATCGGCCAAAAAAATCGGCATCATATATCGGTCATCGGCTGCCCTGATTTCTAAATATCGGCATCGGCCAATGAAAAACCCATATCGGTCGACCTCTAAGTGGTGCATCAAACTCTGTGAGTATTTTAGTGCAATATTTCGTCCACATCTGCATAAAAATGAGCACCATTGACGGAACCAAATGTCATTCTTTTTTGGTATTTTGAAAATGGAAAGGTCAGTTCTACTGGCAGAAGTTCCAGAAGGGCGAACATCATTTTCAGTGCCTTTACAGCTCAAATTAAAAACAAACATACGCCTCTTTTCTATCATTCTTCATTTAAATTTCCCACATTCGTCTTTGTCCTGTAGTTGCCTGTAACAGATGAACAGACCTATAATACTTTGATATACATTTACAAATATAGTTGTTTTTTGGACAAAAGTGCCAATTGTTTAGTACACTAGGATGATAAATGTCTCCTGGACATGCTGTTAAATGTATAGTTGTAAAAGCTGCCAATACTCTCACCGTGAAATGGCCCTCTGGGCCGTCTAGAGCTCCACTGACACTTATCACTATGTTATTTATTTGTGCGCTGAAAGAGCCGACTGCTAAAGAATGAATTAGGGATACATTAGGGAATTTGGGATACATCATGCGGGGTAGAGAGCTGATGGATGCTATTCTAAATATACAGAAGGAACTGCCAATAGTCATGTGGTGTGGATAGTGCTGAGTTGTAATAACAGAGGGGGGAGTGCTTGCACTGCAGCTGCCAGGCAGCCTCAATGGACCAGGGCGTCCCTCCTACCCTAATTTATCTCAGATAAGCCCCTGCTACATGTTTCCTTTTCCCCAGTAGAGAGTAACAGCATGGGACCTGCCAGCCAAAGCCTCAGGGGAGACTCGTAGCATAAGGATGTGCTGATGTTGTATCTTTTCACGCTATGACTCACGCTGTGTTATGGTTCATGTGTAAAGACTTTTATTGTACTGTTTTGATGTATTACAGTATCTGCAATAAATTAACATTTCGTCAACAAACCTGTGTATGTTAACAGATTTAATTTCTGGTTTAGCAGTGACAGGGCTGACATCAGGGAAGGACACTAAAGGGGGTAAATGTTTTCATCTTGAATGACGGCAAACACATTTAAATAAACAATGGGATCAGCTTGCAAGCCACAACAGCTCAAAAGAATCCTCCTGAATCACCATAAGAACAAATTCCAGCAGTTACCTTCAACAACAGACACAATGAATGATCACTACACATATTTTTATTCATTACCCTTCATGCAAAACCTTTTTCTCAGATGCAAAATGTTTGAAGACACTGAGTGATTTACATTTGGACTTTGTTTGCTCTTCAGTTGAACATGGAAATAATGAGTGCTAAATAAGAACACATACATGATTGCCCATAGAATTGTCAAAAACAATTTTTTTATATAAAAAAATTAATAACTGTAATAATATTGGTTTATACAATACCACTAAAAAGTCTGAGGGCAGAATTTTTTTTTTTACTATGAACTTTTACTTAGCAAGAATGCATAGAAAACAGCAAGAAAACATTGATCAAATTGATCAAAAGTGACAGTAAAGAAATTTGTAATGTTACACATGATTTATTTTTATTTATTTGAATAAATGCTATTCTTTTGAATTTGAATAAATGTATCACGGTTTCAAAAAAAAAAAATAGCACCATAATTTTTTTTTAAGCATCAAATCAACATATTAGAAGCAGCATAATTAGAGCACCTATAAAAAATGTTGCCCTGTGCCACATGAACTTTAGCAAAGTACTGGATTGAATATTAGATCTTCTTTATGCACCAAGAGATTATAACACTCCAAAGAGAAAGGAAAAATTGAAATCGCATCATATGACCCCTTTAAATGTGAGCCAAAATCATCACAATTAAAAGAACCAAAGGCTTACTTCAGTCTGTGTGCATTGAATTGATTTAATACAGGAGTTTCACAATTTGAGTTGAATTACTGAAATAAATGAACTTTTCCATGACATTCTAATTTATTGAGATGCACCTGTATGTATTAAGTAACATTTAGATTTTAAGAAATGTGATTCTTGCTGAAACCATTGTTAACTTGGAATTATGTTTTCAAACCCAAGACAAATCTAAACTCTTTCTCTTGTTTGAACACCTTGTATTAACAGAAGGTTGTTTAGAGACATCTATATCAAATTAAGCACTGACTAATCACTGTCTACAAAAGATATTCCCCTGTGGATACAACTAGGTCATTTGTTCAAGATATATCTAGGATGTGAACTCAGATCAATATCAGCCTTGAGAAGTCACCTTCTGTTCAATACAGTGCTAGAGACCTTTCACAGAGAACCTGCAGGACAGCACTATCCAATCGCATCATCTTTTGTGGAGGTGAGGAGATCTTTGAAGTGAATCATGCAGGCACAAGTCGGGCCATTATTGTGCTCCTAAATAATTACAGAAAAGCCATGACCTAGTGCAGCAAACCAGTAGCTTATTCAACAAAATCAGAAGTGTCCTCCTCAGCAGATTATTACACGGGCCGTTGCTTTACCAAATTAATAATTCTATCTTCCTCTCCTCCCTTGGGAAAAACACAAGCTATTCTCTAAGCCACGAGGCCAACAAGCACAAAAAGAGGCTCTTTTACAATGCTCCACCCAGAAAGGAACGACTCGAAATAAAGATATGCATGAGATGGAGATGCACGAGACAAATGTGAGATCAGCAGTGACCAACAACTGCTGCTCTTGAGACAATGTCAACCCAATAAAGCCCACTCATGCTGCGCTTAATTTGCACCCATCGATTTCCTATTTTCAATTATTAATTCTAATTAGGATGAAGTAGATGGTGCCGGAGGCCGTGGCAGAGGGTCGATGATGGAGAGGCCCGGCAGATGTAGGCGAGTGATCCACATACAGGAAAGACTGTAACTATGCCAGTGCTGGATTTTTGATAATGATACACATAGATTTAGTGATTTAAACAGCTTTTTACCCAACAATTATCATTATTTTATATTATCATACATCCTGATCTGAGCCTGGGGGTTTCATGCTCATGTTAGCTTTGATTCCTCTTCTAAAAGCGTGAAACTCCTTCACCTGGTGGCAGTATACCACATTGTTCAAGCAAAGGTCAATATGCGGAGAAGGTTGTTTGCCCGCCAATGGTCTGACGTACAGAATGTTTGTTTAATTACAAAGTTGCTACAATGTGGTGACGGTTACAGCCCCTCCTCCAGCTAGTGCTGAAAACTCAACAACAACCATGATGCATTACCAATAATCCACAATGCATTCATCAAAAACATGGCCGCCCATTGCACCAGACTTGCATACTCTATAAAAATATCCAATTAAATTGATGGTAAGAAACTGGCAACTATGGTTGCCAGAAAATCACCTTAAAATATTGTGGCAGTGTTTCCAGTTTTACAGGATGTGTGTGTATTTTACAATTTATAACCATATATTTAATTAAAGGCAGGGTAGTTGATTTGATTCAAAAACAGTTTTTGTTATGCTGCTTGAAAGTCTCTTCACATATGTCATCAGCACGTTCAAAATAATAAAAAAATTCAAATAAAATTTTTTTTATTTCCATTGAAAGCTACATTCTAAAAACTTAAGGATAATTTTATTGGTGTGAAGGACAGCTATGCAGTTCTTTCTTAAAGCTGCAGTCTGTAACTTTTTTTGGTTAAAAATGATCCGAAATCAATATTTGAGCAAGTACATAACCAGCCAATGTTCGAAACTATCGCCTTACTTTAGCTGGATTCACAACGGTCAACTTATAATAATGTTTTCTAATTTGAGTGGTACGGCTAGGTTTTCGCGGGAAATTCGAGCATGCCGCTGCGTCATTATGTCACTTCTGTAAACATAAAGAAGTTGACTTGGCTACTAGGCTATCGCATGTGAGGATCCTGCAGGTGGCCGATCGTTTATAGCCTTTCTCACAGCAGCTGGAATAATTAAATGTATAATTTTGATGGCGGATTGTAATCCAGAAAGGATTATGTGTTTATGAATGAAATTTAATTACATTCCAGTTTTAAATGTGCTTCTGATTACAGATAGCCTGGGATTACACACGATTTGTATTTTAAAGACAACCAGTTCGAAGGGAGCATAATTAGCTTTTTGGGTTAAAAGAATTTCTTAACATTAACAATTTGAGAATAAAGTATAACAATAATAATAATTTGCATGGTTTGATGTGTTAATTTAGATTAAATCACCATTGGTAGAGTGATTTATTGCAATGCTTTTTTCCTCAGTTGGTCAGAACAAACATGGCAGACTTGTTCAGATGAACAATTCGGTGAAAATATCCGGTGAAAATTTGAGTCATATATTCCAAGACGTAGGCTAGAATCTGTGAGTGCAAAGTACAATATCCACACCGGTGCGGTGACTGACTGCCACACATACTCCTTAAAACATTAGATTTTGTGCGCCGCACAACCCACGCAAGGAAGATCATTCCGCACACAACTGCAATTGCAGGTTTTCAAACAGAGATGGCGACAAAGAGGCAAAACTTACGGACTGCAGCTTTAAATAAAGTATAATCATACTATACCAGAAGCAAGAAGCAAAAGACAGTGGGAAGAGCCGCCATGCCTTCTAATACTGGGAAATTTTCACTTGGTTTGCACATGTGTCTATTTTGTAAATCAGAAGACTGCTCGTTATGAATCCATTACTAGAACCACTTGACCATTATGCCAAAGCAAATAAACAGAAATGAAGACCCGGAATAAGGCAATTAAAACTCATGTGTGGACAGGGACAATGACAGAGTAATGTAGCATGAAGATCTCTCCTGACCTACACTGCCAATGCATTATGGGTTTCCATGGCATCTGCACCTGCTGAAAACTGGTAAGGGGGGAGGACAGAAATTAGGTTATGTTATATATCTTTCCTCGGGTTTGCTGCTAGTCAATTGAGCATGAACTCATTCTGCAGGTGCTGGCACTAGTATACTGCATATATTGTGTGAAAAGAAAGTATCTCATACAAAAGCCTTATATAGCATGCACAGACGAGTGAGCTGAAATAGCAAGCTATCACAGCAAAACATGCTGGTGTTTCCATTTAAATTGATTCACAATAACAATGCATTGGCATGTTGGGAAGGATGGTAGTTATAGTTGTAACATCCTAACATGTTCAGTGTGTCTGTTTAACTGAATATATGATGTTTAGAAACCACTAGGTGTATATTACCCATATGGACATTACTTTGAAACACTCATCTGACTGATAATAGAATACTTCCCGATTGTAACATGTGCATTTTCTGCAAAGCTGCTTTGAAACAATATGTATTGTGAAAAGCACTATGCATATAAACTTGAATTGAATTATGCAGTGTGCGAAAAAAGCTAATATTTTCATAAATGGATGGCGCATAAGGCTACGGCAAAGTCTTTCTATGACCGCAAGCATTTTGTGCGTGTATATGCATATGCCTACAGGCAAATACAAATACTTGTGACAGACAATTCGTGGTGGAATTATCTCTCTCAATTTACTACCTGCTGCTTCCGATTGCAGCTGTGGGAATAAAGCTGCCTGTAACTGCTGTTCTAGGATCTTCTACACTAAGCAGAACTACAAGAGGAATGGGAAAAGCTGATTGCAGGCACAATAAAAAAGTCTGAACTTCTGAAATAATTATACATTATTTCTAAAAATGTTTAAAAGTGTCATATGGGGAATAAAAATTTAATTAGGAATATTAGGATGAAATATTTAATTATGTAAATTTTTTTATTTTTAATTACATTCTTATCCACATTTAAATAATTATGCAACTGCCTTCTCAATCAACTCAAAACAAAACCAACCTGCACTGAAATTACTTTCCAGAATCCAGAATGTCATTGTGGAATTGGATTTTATCCTAGCTTTCAAGTTGGCACTTGGACAAAATGAAACAAAATGAAACAAAATGAAACAAAACAAAACAAAACAAAACAAAACAAAGCAAAAAAAAAAAATCTAAATAAAATAAAATTGACATTAAAATAAAATAATTACAAATAGTTATTAATAATTATAATGCTTATTAAAAATAAAACAGATGCCTGGTTTTGATTTTCTAAAGTAATATTAATTATATAATAGTTTGTATTTTTATTAAATCCTGTAATGATAAATAATTTGTCTAGAGGGTTTGGCTTGTGTTGTGAATGGTGTCCAGTAGACAGTATGACCTGTAACTTGATGTTTTTCATGGAATGTCTCTCGGGGACGTGAAATCTATTTTAAACATGTCTTTAAAAGAAAAACATGTCCACCTCCTACACCAACTCAACAATCAACATGTAAGCGCACGATTCATTGTTTCTCATAACTATCATGCTTGTGTAAATACACTGGAAATGATGGGTGGTCTTTGGGGGCATTCTTCTCCGCACCATGGATCGAGATCCTGCGAGCGCCCCTGGTTATACTGCCACATCAGTACACCAAAGTTACAGTGAAAAACCATGACAATTTTCATTCCAAGAAACTTTCTCAACACTTTTCACCACACGTACACACACACAGATCAGTATAATTGGCTTTTAATGATCTGACATTATGCTAATGTTCATTGTAAGGAGATAAATCTTTGCAAGGGGTTTACGATTCTCAGCAGGTGGCCGTCTGCCCACCAGAGCCATAGAGATTAAACATGGAGGACAGACTCAGGAGAACAACAATGATGTGCTCCATCATTGAGGGTCAGAGTGCATCATTTGCAGCGTGAATCAGTTTGCGTGGGAAAGCAGATTATCTTTGCAACAATGACTTCATGTGTTTACAACATCAACATTATAGGCTGAAATTAGAAGAGACGTTTCTTTTGCATTTGTAAACATGAAATGTTGTCATCGTTGGATTAAACAAGTGGGTTGTTTTAAATCATCCATAACCCATGCAAACAGCCATTTAAAATGTAAATGCTGAGAATTGAGGTGTTTTTGAGAAATATTGGGTTCATAGGAAATTGCCACTTGAGCTCCATCAGAGAGCTGCCCACTTCAGCAAGGACCACATTAAATCTTCATTAGCGGAGTGACTGCAGCAGCGAAAGTGGAGGTAAGGGAACAGCCTCAGTGGCCGAAGAAGGCTTTGGAATTAAGAGACTGCTTCTGCAGTCGGGGCTCTGAGGGTCTGGGGGTCCTGTGAAGTGGCCAATGTGTGTCAATCACAGCTGTCCCTCTCCTCCCTCATCCACTCAGCAGTCACATGAAGAACCCTCAGGAGAGTCTCAGCCTCTCCGGAAAAGGTTGGCAGGTTCAGAGGCGCAGAATTAGGCTTTCAAAACATGTTAACAAGCTAACTTTGTAATAATTTAATAAGCATAAATGTTCAGAGCACAGAAATATTGCTTAATAATCAGTTTTTAATTAAACTGAATGATTTTGTGCCCATATTTTTCAGTGTTAAATAAATTGTTTAATCATATTTATTTTTTCATTAAGTATGTGGCAATGCATTCTGGGATGTGATTCTACTTTACAGTTTGGCCAACACTAAGTATTTTAAGAGGAAACCAAACCCGTTTTGATCAGCCTTCATGTCAGAAACCTGCTTATGCTTTAAAATGCTGTCTCCGTAGGGAGCCAACTAGGTTTCAGAAGCTAAATAGATACATATGTAAAATATATAGCTTATATATTACAGCTAGTTGAAAACTGTCATTAAAATGTGAAGGCTGTTGTTCCTTGTCCTTAATCATGCAAAAACAAACTGTTCTCTCAACAACCTTCTTAAGAAAAATGTGTAACAGCCGACAGAGAAGAATGGAGCAGAATTCAGAATAAAACCCCAGTTACCTTGGGGCCCGAAGCACAATTTGATTAAAAGTTTGTTTTTCTTCCCTCTCCTCAGTTATGGAGGGGGAGCGTCGATGCAGCACTGACAGTTAATTGGACTTGGCAGGGCCAGGAGTTCATTCGTCAGCATTGTGTGGGGTTTGCCAGAGAGGAACAGGACAATCAATGTCCCACAGGACGGCCAGTAATCAGTGCAACACTACCATGGAGTGCAGGGTTAAACATCAGGAGACTGCAGGTGCAGGAGGATCTGAGGCATACCGCTAATACTATAACCCCCCACCCCACCACCACCTATACCTCAACAACAATCAGCCAAGCACACCCAAGGACACCACAGAGGCAAGACATCAAGGGGTAGTGCCCCAAGAAGAAACAAGAATCACAATTTATAGCACTTCACACTACCAGGAACAGCCTAATATACCAAAACTCTCTCTCAGTTGTACAGATGGAAGTCTGTGGAAGTCATTTGATTCATCAGGTTCATTCCTACTAACCTAGCCTAGCATGTAGTATGTGAATTTGGCAAAATATATAAATAAAAAGGCTTCCCTTGATTTAGATGCAAAATATTGGTCCAAATTTATAGGAAAAATACAAGTATACTGTATATCGTTGTTATTGTTAATTGTTACCAAAAATAAAACTAAAACTATTAAAAATCGTTAAAATTTTTAGATGAAAAAACAAGAGAAATTTTGCATTGTAAACTAAATGAAAATTACTAAAACTAAAACTGAAGTAAAAAAATGAAGTTATATAGAAATATTTAGAAAAAAACCCCAAAACAAATAGAAATGACATAGAAACACATAACAAATTTACAAAAACTTTAACTCAACTTAAAATGAAAAAATCCAAATATTATCAGTAGCAATATATATTAATAGTATGTAAATAATATTAAAATAACACTGATAGATATCGCAAAAACTAATGTAAGTTAAGACATCATCATTATCCAGGAAGTTTTGGTAGGAAAACAATAGCAATTCAAATGAATTGGTTTGTTTCAATTAAAACCATCCCATCTTGTTTGATGAAATTACAGAATTCCATATATTACCAAAAATGGTTCAAAATATCAAAATTAACTTCAAGTTGACACATCAAGGACATCCTGCATTGCATCCTGTTAGGTTCCACCTTGTTCACTGACATAAATATACTGTGCAATAAATAATCAAGCTTATTGTGCCTGAGGTTAACTAGAACATATTTATGAAAGTATGATAAACCATTTTATAAAAATACTTTAAATTATATAATATATAATAATTATAATATAATAAATTACAGCTTATGCATATTCATTTTAGAAAAGTTTAAAAGGTACTCCAGGAATGACCCAACAATAATACACACAAAGAATACCTCAGATGACTGCAGGTACCCTTGAAATCAAGGCCTAGATGCTTGTGCGGGCGGGCATGTGCTCCATAGCTCCATTAAGTAGCTTGTGAGAGAATCCAGTTCCCTTTTCCTGCCTTGTGCCTTCACTTCATCACAACATGACCTCTAATGCCAAGAGCAATTTCTGCTCAGAGGCTAGAGAATTAACAGCGAGTAAAGAGATCATCAAATGTAATGATCAATGAAATAAATTGAATCCTGTAGCGCTAAACTTCATAAACATGTAAATCAACCCCAAAATCAAGTGTGACTCAGACTTTGAAATGACCACAACAGAGCCCGGTCCCGCATTAGTATGCTGCCAGCAGCTTGTGGTTGCACTGTCATCACAACATTTTAGCTATATTAGACCCCACAAAGAAGTGATAGAGCTTTATATTGTCCTTTTTCAATTATGCAACCTAAAGGCTGTTTAGACTACAGAGAACATTCTAGAATCTGGCTTCACGTCCTTTGTGGACATATTTTTGATGGTTATATCTAGCGCATGGAGGCATAAATGATGCTTGCGCAATCACAGGCGCTGCTATCATCTCCGACACTCATCAAAATAGCTGGACCTTTTCTAAAAAGCCTTCATTCGAGAAAGCCGCTGACGATGTTCAACAACACACAATATGGAAATATTCACGGCAGAGAAAGCCTATTGCGAGCTACAGTAGCCCGTATGGGACATTACTCTAAAATTAATTGTGCTTGAATACAGGAAACGGCTGATGAAAAAATGACTTTCCTGGTGGGATAGCAAAAATGCATTCAGGGCTGAGCTAAACAATACCATAGGGGTAGTTTTGGGGAGTTTCTGTGTGTACGAGAGAGAGTGGCCTATAAAGAGGGCACAGGGTTTGGCCCATTACAGCTGGACAATTAATAAGTGCAAACAGTAGGGAACAGTCACATGGCTCTCTCAGATCCACCGATAGCCATTAAAAAACACTGCTACAGTGATTTATACAACCAATTTATATTTACATTTACATTTAGTCATTTAGCAGACGCTTTTATCCAAAGCGACTTACAAATAAGGACAATAAAAGTCAAAACTAACAAAAGAGCAGCAATATATAAGTGCAAATGACAGGTCTTGGTTAGCCTAACGCAGTACACGTGCAAAGTATATATATGTATTATACACACATATACACACACAGAGAAAAACAAGTAGATAGAATAGAAAAAATAGAAAGCTAGTGTTTTTTTATAAAAAAAGAAGATAAATAGATAAAGTAGAATTAAAATAGAATAGAAAGTGCTAGAGTTAGAGGGTCAAATAAAGATGGAACAGATGTGTTTTGGTCGTTTCTTGAGGATTGCTAAGGACTGAGCTGCTTGGATTGAGTTGGGCAGGTCATTCCACCAGGAGGGAACAGTTAATGAAAAAGTCAGTGAAAGTGATTTTGTGCCTCTTTGAGATGGCACAATAATACACCGTTCACTTGCAGAATGCAAGCTTTTAGAGGGCACATGACACTGAAGTAATGAATTTAGGTAAATGGGTGCAGAGCCAGTGGTGGTTTTGTAGGCAAACATTAATGCCTTGAATTTAATGCGAGCAGCCATTACCGCGGGAAGTAGTGGTGCTGAGGGTGCTGCAGCACCCCCTGGAGTGTAGCCCACGAAAAAATGGGATTTAACGTCAAATAATCTAAATGAAGCCTTTTAAAAGACAAGTATTCACTGTGGTTGGTGTTTGTGGCATGCGCCAGAAAGATGCTCAAGGAGACCGAGATGCCCTAAAGCAGCGCATTCTGTTGTTCTCTTTATTTTTCAAAGGCATGACATTTTGTAGTTATTTTGAACGTAACGTTACACAATTAAAAATATAAATTTTACCATAAATTTCCCTCGATGGGGAAAAAAATCCAAGTGAACATCAAGTGAATGTAAACTGGTTTAAATATGACTGCTGCTTATTTCCTGTGCACTTCAATACTGGTCTGTGCTTGACTGTAGTCGCCTCTGTCTGCTTATTGAGTTTATTTAACCCATCGCAATTTATTGGAACTGTGTGAACTAGAGTGTGAACTAGAGTGAGGAGTGAGAACTAGATCCTACTGTAGGATATCAGACCGAATCAGACAATCTAAGATTTGGTCAAAACATGGTTGAAACCTGAGGAGCCCAAATTCCACAGAGGCCCAAGACATAAAATAAGGAAAACAAACAGGATGCGCTTTCTGTCGTCTTGGTCTTGAGCAGGAGCGCTTCACCGACATGATAAATATATCTATAGAATGATTTAAATTACTATTTTAAAACGAAATAATTCAAATCGAAAACAAAAACTCTTCCATTATGTAATCCATAAAGATGCATTTCTCTCTAAAGGCACGTCCAATGAGGATGGATAGTCAACATTGACTCAGAAAACATTAGTTTATTTTTTGACTTTTTTGTTTGTTTTTTATTTTATTATAATTATTTTGTTTGTTTGTTTGTTTGTTTTTTGGGTTGATGTGCCAAAATTGTGTTTGCATTCAGTAGCCTATACGACAGCATTTTTGTGCCATGTTTAAAACACATTTTACATTGTACACATTTTTTTCATATGGGCCCGGGGCTGACTTGCTACGCCACTGAATAAGACTGATGTACCCGCGTTGTAACACAAATAAATGTAAGGTTTTTGGATTTTCCCCTTACTTTAAATGCATGCTTATGGCTCATTATTATTAATCGAAAAAAACAACAACAACAAATAACATTAAACTTTGAACTTTTATTAACAAAATAAATAAGGATATGTTTTACTCGCGTTTAACACAAATAAATAGCCTATGGATTTCCCCTCAGGCTACCTTAAAACATTTGTAGTTTGTGGTTTATTATCTTATTAATTAAAACACATCAGCCATAAAATAGTACTGTGGCAGGAGGGGCGGGGTTCAGCGAGGCCTGCATCAGGAGAGAGAGGCAGGAGACGAGCGGTGCGTAAGTGGGTCAAGTACAATCGATAAACACCTGTGTCTTGTTTCAGTAATTGGTGTGGAGAGACCGGATAAAAGAGGCCACCTGGAACAGGATGGGGAGAGACAGTCTGGGTACGCGAGCGACCCGGGAAGACGGGTGTAGATACACGGAAGCCAGTTGCATTCTGTTTGTTATGAGTTATTGACTGTGAATCTTACCGCGCTGAGTGAGCGCCGTGGTGTGTACAGTGCGGGAAGGAATTTAAATAAAGCTCGCGTCCCAGCAAGCCGACCCTGTCTTCTTCCTTCTACCCTCTTGAACATTTGTTACAAGTACAATGGCAAATTCGCATATATTAAACATCTACCTTGCATTGACAAAATGAATAAGATGGATATAGCTGTTGTAACCCAAATAAATAAGGTATTTTCCCTTATTTAAAACGAATGCTTAATTTGTGGTTCATTGTTTTTTTTAATGAAAACCCAGCAACAAAGACACTCACTTATAGGCTATTAAACAAATAAATTAAAGTTTTATTAACAAAAGTTGCGCTTTGGATCCGCCATCGTACAGTGTCAGTCTTCTCGCATCACTCTTGTCACGTGACCCCCCCCACCGTTTTTTTTCTCAGCCCCCCCAGCTCAAAATACGTTCCCGCGGCTATGCGAGCAGCTACTGGTAGTCAGTGCAAATTGATGAACAGAGGTGTGACATGCGTTCTTTTCGGCTCATTAAAGATTAATCTTACAGCAGCATTTTGGATTAATTGTAGAGGTTTGATAGAAGTGGCTGGTAGACCTGCCAACCGAGCATTGCAATGGTCCAGCCTGGATAGAACTAGAGCTTGAACAAGGAGTTGTGTTGCATGTTCTGAAAGAAAGGGCCTGATCTTCCTAATGTTGTATAAAGCAAATCTGCAGGACCGGGCAGTTTTAGCAATGTGGTCTGAGAAATTCAGCTTATCATCAATCACAACTCCAAGGTTTCTAGCTGTTTTTGAAGGAGTTATGGTTGATGAGCCTAACTGGATGGTGCAATTTAGATAAAGTGATGGGTATGTTGAAACCACAAGCAGTTCTCTCTTAGCCAGGTTGAGTTAAAGGTGATGGTCCGTCATCCAACAAGAAATGTCTGTTAGACAGTTGGGTTAAGAGTGGGTTTCTTAAGAAGTGGGGTTATACGAGCCTATGTTGAGGGAAAAACAGGTGTGAAGGGATGTGGTAATGATGTGAGTGCAGGTACAACGGAGGGAGAAATGGCCTGAAGGAGATGAGATGGAATAGGATCAAGCGGACAAGTAGTAGGATGATTGGTAAGGATGAGTTTAGAGACTTCTGCCTCAGAGAGTGGAGAGAGGGATGAAAACAAGTGTATGTTTGTTGGTAAGATGTGTTTGACAGTTTGTGGTGTGGCAAATTGTGCACTGAGGTTTGAAATTTTATTAATGAAGAATGTGGCAAAGTTGTCAGCTGTTAGAGTTGATGAAGGAGGGGGAGGAGGAGGACAAAGGAGGGAGGAAAATGTTTTAAAGAGCATGCGAGAGTTAAGCGAATTGTTAATTTTGTTGTGATAGTATGTCCTTTTAGCAGTGGAGACATTAGCAGAGAACGAAGAGAGGAGTGATCGATATACATTAAGGTCAGTAGGATTTTGTGATTTGCGCCATACTCTTTCTGCAGCTCTGAGCTTAGAACGATGCTCACGGAGAACATCAGATAGCCAAGGGGCAGAAGAGGTGGTACGAGCTGTCCTGGAAGACAAGGGGCAGACAGTGTCTAAAAAAGACGTAAGAGTGGAGCAGAAAGTATCAGTAGCACTGTGAACATCAAGAGATGATAACTGTTCAGGGGAAGGAAGCAGAGATGAAACCATAGCAGATAGCCAGGAGGGCGAGAGTGAGAATAGGTTACGTCGAAAAGTGACATGTGTAGGGGTATGTGTTGTGTCAGGAACCATGTTGAGGTTAAGAGTGAGGAGGAAGTGATCCGAGGTGTGCAGTGGAGTAACCAGCACATGATCAGTGGAGCAGTGTCGTGTGTAAATAAGGTCCAGTTGGTTGCCTGATTTGTGAGTAGCTGTAGTTAACACTTGTTTGAGATCAAAAGAGGCAAGCAGAGTGTGGAAGTATGCAGCCTGAGGTTTATCTAGGTGAATGTTGAAGTCTTCAAGCATAACTAGGGGAGTACCATCCTCTGGAAAGTTTGAGAGCAGCACATCTAATTCTTCCACGAAGTTACCTAGTGGTCCTGGGGGTCGATAAACAACTACAAAATGGATTTTAAGAGGGTGGGTAATAGTGGCTGAATGTGATTCAAAGGAGCTGTTGATACTCAGAGATGGTAAAGGAATAAATTTCCAATCATTAGAGATAAGCAGACCAGTACCTCCACCTCTTCCAGTTAGTTTCAACTCCCTTCAAGGAGTTTCAACCGTGTCTCAGTCTGATTTTCAGTACCCGTTATATTTTTATTCCATCCTCATCCAGAGAGTTCTGGGGTCACTCACAAACAGCAGCCCCCAGTCCCTCGCTTTTGACAACAGAGACGCAGCGCCAGCTCATAACTGAGCAGGCTGCGAGGCTCGAGGGGCTGAACTTTGTGACTGCAGACACACGCACACACAAACAAACACCTGGGCAGTGTTGATCCAATGAGGGAGAGAGGGAGGTCACAGAGCGAATCTCACTCCCTCGCCACCTCTCACAGCATGCTTTGATTCTTCAAAGTCAGAGAAAAGTCTGTTTCGATGATAATTTTCCAAAAGCTGCAGGTTTGGATCATGAGAAAGAGATGCTGTTGGGCTTTTTAAGGAAACCCTGTGCGTAGCGAGCGATCACATTCATTCAGCTATATAATGAGGTATCCCACTGATTAAGCTTTGTTTTTCTCCAGCACAGTATAAATGATTTGTGCTTACAGATGAGACAGATGAGTTGTCACCGCGTTTGGAATGCACAATTACTGTGAGTGATCAGGTTCTGGACTTCTCTGTCACCTTTTTTTTACTTTTCATTTTTGCTCATAAAGGTAAGAGTAATACATCATTCGTAACTGTAAAGGGCCTACTTTTATTTGTGTGCACTCACAATATCAACAAAACATTGTGCTTTTATAAAATAAAGAAAACAAACATGATGCGCTTTCTGCCGTCTCATCTTCAACAGGAGCGCTTCACAAAAATGAACCGAAACTCAGCGAATACTAGGGCTGGGTATCGAGTTAGATACTTTTTAGGCACCGACCGAATTGCCTCGATACCTTCGAGTATCGAAAAACGTATTGTCGTTCGGTACCAAAGTTCGATACCTAAGGGGTTAATCTCATCAGTGTCAGTGAGCCAATAAGCCTGCAGCACTTGCCGGTGTGTTCGACTAGAGGCGCGGCGCAGATCGATCATCCGCGAGAGCGATTCGAAAGCACACGGAGCAGTCTGCTTTCTGTAGCTCTCGTGGTACTGTAATATCACCAGTATAGAGTAGCGCGGGAGCTGCGTGGAGTTCCCATCATATGCAGATGTCCGTTCATACTAACGTTACACGACCGAAAGCGCGTGTTATGTGACCATTCATGCAAACTGTTGCATCATGCTACATAAGACAATAAATAAGATTTATATTCCGCTTTTACTCAAAACTCACTTTAAACCACAATTGAGTGTTTGTAATAACTTCCGATTGCCGTTTAACAGGGCCGAATTTACACATTGCTCAAGAAATTGAGCAAATAAATATAACAAACAATAGGGTAAAAAATGACAAACTATTTCCATGTCTTCCACCTTTTTTATGTAGGCTAC
>NW_015505234.1:2178223-2188201 GCF_001515645.1 Sinocyclocheilus grahami | reverse complement strand
ACGAGATTTCAGGACGGAAACATGTCAAATGTCTTGAAACAAATGATCTGAACAATGTCTTGATGTGTGGTTGGGACTCCAGGCCGTTAAAATTATTAGAGAAATAATGCACTCCCGGAGGTGGTTATGTGGCCACAACTACAGTGGTGTGAAAAAGTGTTGGCCACCATCCTGATTTCTTATTTTTTTGCATGTTTGTCACACTTTAATGTTTCAGATCATCAAAAAAATTTAAATATTACACAAAGATAATGCAAGTAAATACAAAATGTAGTTTTTAAATGATGATTTCATTTATTAAGGGAAAAAAGCTGTCCAAACCTACGTGGCCCTACGTGAAAAATTAATTGCCCCCTTCTGTTAAATCATGAAAGAACTGCAATTAACCACATTATTTTAGAAAGCTGAGTTAAATTTCACTAGCCACACGCAGGCCTGATTACTGCCAGACCTGTTTAATCAAAGAAATCACTTAAATAGAACCTGTCTGACAAAGTGAAGCATGCTTAAAGAGCAACACATCATGCCGCGATCTAAAGAAATTCAAGAGAGAATCAAAACAGTTGACATGTATCAGTCTGGAAAGGGTGATAAAGTCATTTCTAAGGCTTTGGGACTCCATCAAACCATTGTTAGAGCTATTGTCCACAAATTGAGAAAACTAAATAGAAATCATGATTCTGTCTGAGCTATGCGTTTTAAAACGAACACTAACTAGTGTAAATGTAGCCTAACAGATGTGTAAACTGAAGACTATTTGAGCTTTATTAAAACTATTTTGCACTGATTTATTGTGTTGGTTACATTTTGTTCCTTTGTGCAGTGGCTCAGGAGATGAGTCTTTGAGTTTGTATAAACATCAACAAGCTGAAAAATAAAACCAAAGTTTTTTTTTTAGATAATGTAATCTTGTTAAAATTAATTTCATAAAATTAGTATCGAAAAAAGTATCGTTCAGGAACTGGTATTGAAGTCAAGGTATCGGTATCGGTATCGATATCGAAAAAATTTGAACGATACCCAGCCCTAGCGAATACATGCCTCACAAACATGATAAATATATCTATTGAAAGCTTTAAACACATACTTAACGAAATAAAACAAATCAAAAACAAAAACTCTTTCATTATAATCATAATCCGTAAAGATGCACTTCTCTCTAAAGGCGTCTAATGAGGAGATGGCAAGTCAGGATTGGCAATGTCATCCTTGCGACACCGATTCAGAAAACACTAGTTTATTTGTAATTATACTACAGGGCCGTTGAATGCTTGAATCTGATTGGCTGACGAATGTTCTGAGGTGTGCAATTATTTTCAGGGAAATGCACGGCGAACGTAGTTCCAGGCAGCTCTCTTGACCGCATTATAGTTCCATATCACTTCGCATAGTTAACTGTAATAACGGAAATTAGCATACAGTACCTATACAGCACACAGGAACTACTGCAATCACACGTGCTCGCACAAGCACACTACAGTCACGCAGTTTGCACAAAAAGGTGTTGTCAGTGCTGCCCTGACGATTTTATCAGTTAGCCTATATAGTGTAGCAACTTAAAGGCTACACATGACATTTCTCACTAGCAAGGTAATAACAGCGCTGCAGAACACTGTTGAGGGACGCACAGAGGTAGCCTAATTCACAGAAGCTCTCTCTCTCTCTCTCTTTCTTTCTCTTTCTCTGTGTGTCTCTGTCTCTCTCGCTCTCTTTCTAATAACTTCATTAATAACTGCATTAGAATGCTATCAACAGCTCAAGCCTCCATTACCAGCTTTAAAATGACGTTTTGGAACTAGCCAAAGAGGCGTTGGATGAGATGCGGAGGAAATAATCCTACTCACAATAGCGATTTAAGTACAAAAACCAGACGAATCCCTTTAAATATATCATCTGATCGATGTCTTGAGGTGTGGTAACCGTAGTATAAGCGGAATAATTGATGAAAAATAAAGCGGTGTGACTCCGCTTTGCGTTGTGGCCGCATCACCACCTCGGGTGTGCATTATTTTTCTAATAATTCAACGGCCCGTCATCAATTATTCCTTACATAATTCAAATATCTCCTTACTATTTCTCCGACACTTCATGGTAATTACTTTTGCCGGTGCTTTGCGGAAAACTAAAGCCTATTGCATGCATTTGAACGCAGAACTGTTCAGCTGCGCTGACGGCATAGCCTACATGCTGCTGCTGCTGGACACTAAACACCGTCAAGCCGCTCTTGACAGTCGCGGTAGCACGGTCTCGTGTTGTTTCCACCAGCGCGGCAATTTTTTTTCATCACTAATTGATGGATGTCTAAAATATAAAAATAAGGAGAAGCCTAAAACAGGCCCGAGGCCCGGCCCGCATCTGAACTACGATGTGAAAATTGTCCCGAAGCTCGTCAGGCAGGGCTGAAATGCAGGGCTCTAGCTCTGATCTAGCACACAGAAAACGATTTGACTGAAAATTTATCAGAAGAGATGAAAGAAAGATAGTGGTCATTTACGCAATTTGGAAAAAGAGGTGGCTTTTCTGCATTAGGTATGTTTTTTTTTTTTACTCTTTGTACAGCAGTTATTGTTCATTCTAAATGTATTTGTAATGTAGAATATGTGTTACATAAATACATGAAATGTAGAACATATAAAAAAGTGCTCATGGCTCATCTGCCAGTGGGTGCCCCCCCACGCATAAAAGTGAAACTCTGCCTATGAGCATAAGGTTCATTAAGCATTACAAGATAATTGTTTAAACTGGGACTTTAAATTGAAATACCCAGTAGGTGCAAAAGGTTTAGAGATTTTTCACTCTACATCCAAACTCCAAAAATGATCCACAAAGCAAAGGCTGTAGTAAGTAAAACTAAAATATATGCTTATTTAAATAAGTGTAAAATGTAAAAAACCTTTGAATGAGGTTGAAAAGGTATAAAAAACAAGCTGATATACAGCTGATACCAAAATAAAACTAATCAATCTATTAATTCATAATTAAATCATAACAGATCTATAAATAATCATTTAAAAAAAAACGTGGGTTACACATACTTTTTGGCCACCATGTAGTGTATATGAAAACACACAGAGATGCACACAGACATTCATATGCATATTGACCTCAAACATAAAATTGCTTCACTCTCTTACATACATAGACAGTCTCACACGTATATACATAAAACAAAGCCAAGCTCTTATGAATGTCAGCTGAGAGCACTTCCTGGTGCAGAGTATCTGTATTTGGAGCTTTTGAGAGCACAGCAGCAGCAGTGCTGAGAGATTAAAGGAGGCAAAGAGAGGAGAGAGGGATGAGAGAATAGGGAATGAGAGAATGATTTATTTAACTGCTTTGTAGATGACAGAGGAGAGTCAGCGAGAGTGTGTCCTTCTTTCCTGCCAACTTTCCCTTCTTGCCCTCTCTTGAACATTGAATAAGTCTTCCATTTCTTTGTGGTGTTTGCTCCATCTATGTAAATTTTCTGCTCTGCCTATTTCCCCAACTCTAATCACACCATCCATCTGTCGCTTTTAATTCAATTCAGTTAAATTCAAAGTTCAGTTCAGGTACGTTCAATTCGCTCTCTCCCTTTGATGGCATATCATGTCAACATACTTGTGCGGATCTGGAATGGCACCATCTGTTTGAGGGGCTCTGTTGATAAATGAGGTGTCGTGAGCAGGTGAGCAGGTGAGCAGGTGAGCCCTGAGGCCCCCTGCGACCCCTTCCCTTCCATTTATCCTTCCGTCAAACCCTCATACATTTTTTTCACATCGTCACAACCTGCACTAATGCAGAAAAACTGGCTCCTAAACACTTCCCAAGACAACTGCCATTAGAAGTCATTAGTTGAGAGTGTGCTGCATAACTACCATCACAATCTGGCTCAACCAAACAGTCAATCCAAGGGGCTGCATCACAGTATGTACATTCTCATCTGAAATGAATCATTTGAATAACAGTATAGAAGATAAAAAGATAAGTGAAGAGTTTAAAATAAGGACCGGTTGCTATGATTTGTACATGAACAACGATTAGACGTGATCTGTCACTCTTAAACTGCTTTTTTTCACCTAAAATGAAATAATGTTTTGCTCAGTTGCCAATAGGTCCTGCTGTTTGTTGCCATGGCAGTCAAGCTGCCACAGAACCTGACAATAATATTCTGCAATGCAAATGTATCTGTGTCCCACTCTACACCCTGACTGGGCAATGTGGGGTGGGGGAATCTGGTCATGATATATTGTGTAACTTCACAGAGAATCTAATTAGCACTGCACAGTGCACACAGTTCACTTACAATTTGCAAAAAAAATCTAATATAAAATTTACAAGCATTTAATCTACAAACAAATTTAGTAATTAGTAATTTGTCAATTAATATTTGATAGAATTTTACTGGATAGTACCTAGAATCTGAGTATTTTCTCAGATGAGGAAAATTTAATTGGAAAAAATAAAATATTAAATTATAAAATTATATATATATTTTTATTATATAAAATTATATAAAAAATGAAAGCAAGCAATATATAAGATCATAGTAAAGCTGTAATTTTTTAAAGTGAAAATAAAGTGAAATGAAAAGATAAACAGCCTGCAACATGGTTTTTATAACTTTTTGATGCCAAATACCTACAAATGTGAAAAAAACACCATATTGGAATAAAGTCAGTTTTGGCACCACAGAAATAAATTACATTTTAAAATATATTAAATTAGAAAATTATTTTTTCATTCTAATAATATTACATATTATTACTATTTTCACTGTATTTTTTTAATCAAATAAATGCAGCTTTGGCTGTCCACAGTTTGAAAAACAAAATATTATAGTATTGGTTGCTTGTTGATAGTCCTATGTGTAAGGTAAATGCTTTTGACCTGGAAACTGTGCAAACATCAAATATAACTAGAACATACAGTACATCTATATCGGAAAACAAACACCTACTGTATAGAGGCAGCTTTGCCTCCCCATTTCAGACTTTCTTTCACTGCATGACACTGCTACAAACGTTGTCCCATGCCCTGAACAGACCGATTATACTGACTGTGCTAAACCAGAATCAACAAACATCTAAGCAATACAATATACATATGTTGATGTGGGCGTAGCACATATTTCCAAGTTTAATCATATTTGATAAAACCTTTGTGCCAAATTGGCATGCATGTTTCAGGCCATAATGACAAGCTAGAGACTGATGAAGATGTAGCCATCATAAAGACCGCAGCTGCTGAGATACTGTATCAAAATCTATTACACCATGTCTAGCTGATCCAGTGTAGACAGCATCACTGATTATAATGGGTTCTATAGTATTTTGTTGTGTCGAGCCATGCCTCTCGCGTCCGGTGTAGACACGGTGTTATGCAACATCCATCCTCACCCCTGGCTAATCTAATCTACAGATAAATCTGTAGATGCATTCTGGAAAAAGTCCCCAAACTCTGCATTCTCTTTGGTCTTCCAGTCCACCATTAATTCTCACGCTTTGAACAAATTATCAAATAGAATGAAACCCTGTTGCCAAAGCAGCAGAAATAAATTTGAGACAGGAATCTTAAATAGATTCCATGAGATGAGTATTTCACTGTAAGTGCATAATTCAGATTTGTGTAAAAGCCTTTGTGTCGCTGATGACCTTGCAGTGACTTTAAGCACCTGAAGCTTTCGGGACGGTCCAAGGCTATATCTCGCATTTGCAGTCTGACAAATGGTATCAGCTTCATTGTCTTTAGGCAATGGCAGATTGACCTCAGCAGGAGTGAAATGACAGGCCTCTTCTATTCACCACCCTCCCTCTTTTTCTCATTCTTTCATTACATTTAATTTTTATCCCTTTATCCTTGCGATAAGCTCCACCTTTCAGTTTTCATTTCTGACCCAAATAGCAGGCTTCTAGTGGGTGCTGCTCCAGTAACGCTGGCCAGCCTCTTTGATGCTGCTCCAGAGCGTCAGCGCAAAGCTCGTCACTTCAACTCTCAAGCTCTTAGGTTGCCCAAAAGCAGCTCTGTTTTTCATAACCATATCATCCCTAATGCTTAGCATTATCCTCCATTCATTCAGCATGCACATAATACTCGGCTTTATCTCACTCTCATACCTTCTCATTGACTCCACCAGCAGCCATTTCTGCCGGTGACCCAAAGCCCTGGTTGTGATTAAAGATCTATGACTATTTGTCTCCGTTCACTCACAGGATCCTTAAATATGATGACAGAATCCACCCCGGGACAGCCGAGGTTCCCAGCTCTCATCCACACATGAGAGAGAAAGGGAGAAGAGAAATTTACCTTGAATGGCAAAAAAAAGAAAAAAGAAGATGGACCATTTATATACGCGTGAAAAAAGAGGTCAGATTTAATTTAAAAATTGGCTCCCATTCCTCATTTCTACAGATGAAAGCTCATAAATGAAAAAGCCTGGCCTAACGCCCAGTATGGAAATATAAAAGTTATGAATAATGCTTGTGTCTCAATCACCAGGTCTCTTTTAATAAGGTGGATTAGTACAGAACAGCACCTGCTTAGAAGAATGTGTGGTCCTCAGACAGAGATACACAGGGGAGGATCTTGAGCTTCAGAGGTGGGTTCCTTTCCTCTGTCACCCACCAAAGAACCCTGCTAAAACCCAAGAGTGAATTGCAATACAGAAAAACGGTCTAGGTCATTAGTGCTGGTCGTGTCTGTACCTCCTTCACTGTGGCCGGTGCCTCCAAAAGAAAGCTGGTGATTTACAGACTGTTGGTAATCATGAAATGGCTCCTTTGTTAATGAAAATGCCCATAGATCCATACAGAGCCTTCTGAAACCATCATTCATTGGTAAATATGGGCCGTAAGTGAGCCACAACCAAGCCAACAAGATGGAAAAATTAACAAATCGGGTCAAAACACGCATCTTGAATGACAAAATTAGCATATCTGGCATCATGTACATTGATGAGAGCTGTACATCAGTTATTGATGTTGGACAGAAAGTACTAAGGACTTTCACATGCCTACTTCAGCACATGTCACCAAGGTCAAGAAGTTTGGGGCTCTGCTGTTCTTAACATGAAAGAACTTTAGTTCATTGTCCCTCCTTCCTTCAAGTTCCTCTCAACACATAAATACTAAACAAGTCAATATCTCTTTCTATCTCAACCTCTAGTCTCTCCTACCACCTGCTTTGTCATCATTTAGCTGATTAGAGAGTGAATGTCGATGGCTTCCTATTTTGTCCTGCAATGTTTCAGCCATAGAGGTAAAGGCCTGTTAACCAATTCATCTTGAGGATCCAATGACAGCCTGTTTGTTTTTTTTAACATGCAGATTGATTCCACCCTGTGCACAACTTATCATTTTAATTATGATGAAGACCATTTTCGCCAAGTACTGGGGCAAAAAAATAGGCCAGCTTTGTCTAATCCATTATCCTACTATCCATTTACCTATCCACCCACCCCATCAATCCATCCCACCTCCATCAACCTATCAATTCAGCAATCAACCCATCTATTCATCCATCCATCTATCCATCTATCCACTCTTCCATTCATTTGTCAATCTGTCATCTATCAACTTGACTAGCTTAGTATTGAATAAGGTTGAAACAACTAATAAATTAAATTGATAAACAATAATCAAAACAGTCAACAATGAATTTAGATTTTAGATTTAGATTAGATTTTAAAGTAGTAGTAGTAACAGTGTTATAAAAAAAACACAAAAATGGCAGGCCATACAGCAAGAGACAACATTTATTTTATTGTTATATCGATGTTTCAGAACAGTTTCTTACAGCAAGCAAGCAATTGTTGCTGTCATTGCCAAACTTTAAATACTTCACATGATAAGCTTGTCAATCAAACGGAGAAAAAAAATGCACAATTATTTTGGACAAGACAATTAATCATTGGATTTCACATTTAGGTTTTAAATTAACCATAATGAATTTAAATCCTATATGTGAAGCAAGTAATTGTATGTTGGTCTGTTTAATGTATGCAAAACACTGAGTGGAAAAAATTTGTAAAATGAATGATACTAGTGTCGGGCGATATGGTCATTTTTCAAATCATCATATCACCAGTCCGTGAGATCGCCAATAGACGATATTATCGTGCATGGGTGGGTGGGGGCAAGAGAGAGAGACTCTCTGTACTTATCATAGGCTATTTCATAACTATGTGGTGTTTTAAACCGAGAGAGAGCCTATGAAAGCACCAATAATCTAAATAATATACTTTCAAACATACTGATAAACTAACATGTTAAATATAAAAATATTTAAAACAGCTATTTCATATATATTCGGATACAACAGTCATGAATCGCTATTAGGATCGCGTGTCTTTTTGCCGCATCAGAGCACGGACATTATCAGTCTGCAGTCAACGGTGAAAATCAAAAGTAGATTTATTTTAAAGACCAACAGTTTAACACTAAATATTGGACATAAACGAGCACGTTAAATATAAGCGTATTTAAAACAGGTAAGTTCATATATTTGGAGTAAAGTTAAATTGAACAGATACATCAGTCATACAGCGCTCAGGACTGCACACCCCATGATGAGCCCAACGAAAAAAGAATGAAATGCATTCTAACCAGGGTTTGAAATTAACTTTTTCACTCACCAGCCAATTTGGCTACTAAATTTTTAAGTTACCGGCCATTCATAATTTCTACTAGCCAAAAAAATTAAACTAATAAATAATGAAAAAAAGGCCGGAGGTAAGCCAACAGCTTGAGGCTGTCCACACTGGATGCGAAAAAGTGACCATTGCAAATAATTTGTACTTTGTCAAACAGTAGGCCTACGTCATAAATAGAACGAGGCATCAGTTTACTGTCGGGGATTTGTCGTGCTGTGCTGCGCCACATCCAGTGTAGGCCTATTTTCCTCCGTTTGTGGTCGTTACATGCTTATTTTAATTTCATTTTTATCCATCAACGTGATTGGATAGAGAGTAATAGGTCTCGTGACTTTCGTCAAATCAAATTGTGCATAGAAAACTTTAACCGCCAACTGTTTATCATGGCTGCTGGAAGTGCATTCTACAAGCATCAATTCAGTCGCATCTTCCTCTAAATAATCAGGCTCTTACTGAATTAACATTTTACTTAAATTAAAATGAAACATTTAAAGAGAAATAAGCTATTAAAGTTTGTTTACATTGCAGTTTGGTTACATGCATTTTACCTTGTCGTGGATGTTTTCAGGCAGAACCTTTAATGTTGTCATATCACACAACTGTATAACACAATTCTGTGTAATTTCTGAATGGATTGAACGATTTGCGCTGTTTATCTCTGTTACGAGTGGGGGCGGGGCCGAGAGCCGTGGGAACGGAGCGAGGCCGGTGGAGTAATTGATAATGAGCGACACCTGCACCACTCACCGGTCTCGAGTCTCACGGAGGAGCTCCGGAAGGATAAAAGGGAGGAGTGACGACCGTGTTGGATGAGAGAGGACCAGGCCTGGACTTTATTTTGTGTTTTTGTTTTGTTTGTTTGTGCGCGACAGTCGTCTGCTTATTTAATATATCATGATGAGTCTCGAGTTCAGTATTTACACTAAATCTGCGCAGATTTGGCTTACATGAACTTCCTTAAGAAATTAATTAGTAAACATAATTTACGAAAAGTAACCTGCCAAATTGGCTAGTGATTTGACAGCGTTACCCGCCACAGCTGATTTTTACCTGCATTTGGCGGGTGTTAATTTCAAACCCTGATTCTAACATAACTGTGGCGTTAAACTCAGTTAGTGAGGGCTCAGTTAAAATATTGCACATATATAGGCCATTCAGATTACTTGTTAAAATGCAATGAAATACCTTACTGTATATCAGCAGACGATGTATGTCTGTGTTTGTGGATGGAGACTCCTTCACCGGCTACAGGCTCTAATCCTTATTTGCGCGAGTGTGAAATGTGGTGCTGAAGATAAATAGTGGGGCAATTTGATAATAATAGCCGAATTATAATAGGCCGCCTAATA
>NW_015505234.1:2165828-2178175 GCF_001515645.1 Sinocyclocheilus grahami | reverse complement strand
AGTATCAGCCTATAATCATATTTTATGACTCGATCGGTCCTCATCAACTTGGCCGATCTCAGGAACCGATCGCAATTTGATGACGTCAATGCGTGACGACGTACATGATGCGTGGGGACATAAATGGCCATTACGGCTCCACGGCCACCGAGCTGATCGTGGCCTCTCTAGTCAGTGCTTGTGTTTATCAGCCAGCCGTGGCACGTTTCTGAAGCTCCTCTCCGTGCTGCTTGGTTAAATATAGTTTTTTGTGAGTTGTCACAGCGTGGAGGACGGAACAAAAACAGAGGTTTCCCCAATAACAGCTGTACACAAAGCAGCGCTGAGCTCACAAACGCTGCTTTATCAGGCATATAACATTCAAGATGAAATGAAAATGACATTGAACATTTTCTAAAGATAGTCTTCCTTCAGAAATACAGTGATATAAAAACACCCACGCCTCGTTTTTATTTTTAAATATGCAGTACGTGCTCATGTTTATTCAACCAAGCCAGAGTCAAACTAACCATTAAATTGTTTAAATAAAAATATAAATAAATGAATAAATATATATAAAAGGTGTGTGTGTGCGTTTGTGTTTTAATGAGCCTGTTTTGAATGTTATATTGCAGAACAACTACAGCTATTTTCACGGAAATAAAGTTAACGAAAATCAAATACACTTTTTCAGTTTTTGCATTTTAGGTAGGTTTGCTAAGGTTAGATTCATATATTTAATACATTTTAATTAATACATTACAATTAATAAAATTAAGAAGAATGTAAGAATTTTGCTCTGAAACATGATAATTGCTATTTATCAGCATGCTTAATTTTAGACAATAATCCAAGAATTTTGTTACAAACAGTAAACAATTAATCCTACTAGATCAATTTTATGTCGGAGCGGGATCTGAGCGGGAATTGGTTCACGGTGAGCGTGAGCGGAATATTAACGGAGCGCTTGCTTGTGCGGTTACAGCGACTGAGCGGAGCGCACGTCCATAGAGCAGAAAACGTAGCGGAGCGTCACACTGCTCCGCTTCACTCACATGCTCTGGTGCAAACGCACATCAGCTTTTCGCTTCGGAGCCGATTGGGCTCTCGGGCGAGATTCCAATTCGTCAGTCACGACTGACGTAACGTCTCCGTTCCCTCCTTCAGGGAACGAGGGTTACACAAGTAACCTAGACGTTCTCTGAGTAGGGAACGAGACACTGTGTTCTCTAGGGGTTGCTATGGGGAACGTATCGTCGTGACCCGTGTCTGAAGCATACATTCAAAAAACACCAACAACATGTTGGCCGGCGACAGCCCTTGACGTCACTACCAGTGTGACTATTCACTTCTTCGTCTGAAGCTTGCGTCCGAAGCATGGCAGGAAACCTAGAGGACGCAGTGTCTCGTTCCCTACTCAGGGAACCTTGGTTACATAAGTAACCTGAGACGTTACCTTTCAAGGGAACTTCGAACTGCGTCCTCTAGGGGTCGCTATGGGGAACGGTATACCCACGCCACCATGCTGAGGGGAGTGCTTGCCAGAAACCTATGGTGAGCACTAAGTATCAACTCTATCATAGCCATGGGAGTTGCCCCTAGGATGTTAGACGGCTGTCCGTGACATTATCCCCTACGGCCAAAGGCCTACGCTACATACCCCAAAAAACGTACCTGTTAGGGCCAGACTCCTGGGCCTGGGGTAGAGCTCAAGGCTTGGAATCAGGAATAGATTCCTTTAAGGGGATATGACCAAGAGCCTAGCATCATACTAAGTCTTGGCCTGTCACACAGGGGCTACCGCTTGCTCTGTATAAGCTTGCTGAAGGAACTGTCTCAACAGACCCCTAGTAGCAACACCCTGTTAAAGTAGGTATTCAGAGGATACATAGGTAGAGTGGTGCCCAAGGTGGAAACAGGGCTTTAACCAACTCAAGAAAGGGCACGAAGCTGCCGCACGTAACCCTCACCATACAGGATTTTAGAAAGAACACAAAGTACTAGCGTGCGAACTTACCACAGTGTGGATTTTAGAATGTGTACAAAGACTTAACCTGCACACCATAACATGGATTTTAAAGATACCGTCCTAAGGGGCTCTTGTGGCACCCTGAAAGAGCAGCCCATAGATGGAAATGGTACATCACCAGAGAAGCCATCAGCTCGATCTATGGTAAAATGCTGGAATGGCTAGCATTAAGTTACCTAGCTGAGGGAGCAACACACCCAGCTCTCAGTCGAGAGTTCAGTTTGCGTGATGTTGTCAGTTCCAGGTGCTCTGGGAAAACAGAGAACTTAACTCTCACGTGAGAGGAGAACTCCGAATTCAGAAAGGAGTAGCGTGCTCATAGGCAACCCTTTGATAAAGGGGAGCACTGCTAAACACTACCATGAGAACAGCCCACGGAGCGAGGAATCCAACTCCTCAGAAAGGGAGAGAATTCAAACGCTCGAAAGAAAGCACCATGCTCACAATAACCCTCAATGGTCAGGGGAGCGATGCTTCAAAAGTGTGTCAACAGAGACAAACTGGTTGAGTGGAGCCCAAGGCGAGTACCGGGGTCTAAGCCAACTCAGAGAAAGGGAACGAGGCTAATAACGCGTAACCCTTACCATACAGGATTTCAGAAAGTGCGCAGAGTCTTAGCGTGCACACTTACCACTATGTGGATTTTAGAAAGTGCGCAAAGTGCTCAGCGTGCACACTTACCACCATATGGATTTCAGAAAGTGCACAATGCTTAGCGTGTGCACTTACCATTGCATGGATTTAAGAGCTTCCCAAGCATCTGCTCACAGATGCCCGGAAGTACTGAGCCAAAAGGGAGTGGCAAGCTCAAAGATAACCCTCTGAGACAGCATTTCACAAGAAGGTTCTCGCAAATGCCACCTATACTTCCCGCTCGATGCATCAGCAAGAGGGGATATCCTGGTTACCAGGAAGCCCCTCAAGGCAACCAAGATACAGCATACCAGACAGGGCAGCCTGAAAGCATAAGCCCAGCCCGGACGTCCAGGAAATTTTGCAGTGCCGTGCCGGGGGCCTGATGATCAAGAAGGCTCCCACAGAAGCCTGTGATCTGGCCGCATGATCCAGGAAGCATAAAGCCGGAACCAGGTTCTATCATACCGACTGGATACAACATCGACGAGTGAGGTAATCACTGCAAGTCGAGAAGGCGGTTTCTGAATCCAGCAGAGGGGGTGCTCACCGAGGACCTACCCTAGAAAAGGACAGAAACACACAGGTCCCGGAAAACACTGCAAAGAAAGCTTGCAGATGGAATACACACAAGAGACACTAGCCTTCTGTGCCCGTTTCTGATCCTCAGACCGAGACGAGCCAGGACCCTTGGGTTGTTCGGGCTCAGACCAGGACCTTCGTGGAATGAAGGATTTGAAGGCCGCTGAGCGCGCCTTTGCCTTAGAGGTCTGCAAGCCCGTCGGGTCCCGTATTACACACGCATTAGCATATAGGTGACAGTTGACCATGCCCAGCATCAGGGAGAAGTTGGAGCGTGGGGAGTTACTAAAAGTTCCCAATGCTTCGGAAAAGCTGTATTTTGGAAGAGTCTTGATTTGATTACCACGGAAAACAGTGAGTCAATTGGTGATGTGCAGTACAGAATCTGCAAACATATCCTTGCACATGACAGCAACAAACTCACGCAATAGGCTAAAGCGTGCCGTAAAGCCCCAACAAAAGTAATTACCATGAATGTGTCGGGGGAGAAATAATTAGATATTTGAATTATTTATTAATAAATTAGTGTTTTCTGAGTCCACGTTGCAAAGATGAAGATGACGATCCTAACTCGCCATCTCCTCATTGGACGCACCTTTAAAGAGAAATGCATCTTTACGGATTGTATAAAATCCGTAAAAAGAGTTTGTTTTTGATTTGAATTATTTAGTTTTAAAGTAGGAATTTAAAGCTTTCTATAGATATATTTAGCAAGTCTGTGAGGCAAGTATTCGCTGAGTTTCGGTTCATCATTGTGAAGCGCTCCTGGCCGAAATTGCAGAAAGCACATCCTGTATGTATCCTTTATTTTATAAAAGCACAATGTTTTGTTGATATTGTGAGTGCACACAAATAAAAGTAGACCCTTTACAGTTCCGAGTGATGTATTACTCTTACCTTTATGAGCAATAATTACGGCATATTTTAAGTTGTTTCCAATGCAAGTGATCGCGCCGGCTCCTCAATGTCTTGTAAAGCACGATTTAGCTCTCCGCACAAACGATTAGGTATGCATCTAACAGTGCACATTTACATAAGTAAAACATTTAAACTAACATTGTGATATGCTTGAACTGGTTTATATCTATAGATTTTATTTTAGGCAAGTTGTGATGATTTGAGAAGGCTAAATTGATCAAACATAGGCTATGATCAACTCACTGTCTGCCGCTGGCCGCTTGGTCGTTACTTAAAAAAAATAACTTACATTTAACGAACAAAAAAATGCTCCAAACGTTTTTCTAAATTAACTCAATAAAAAAACTAAACGAAATATAATCACTTTGACATTACATACAAAACTTAACTATTTTAATAGCTGAAACAGTAATATAAGCTGTTTTGGGAGAAGGGGGGAAAAAAGAGATGGGCTCGGGTTGGACTCAAATTCTGATGAGCTGTCGGACCTGGGCCGGGCCAGGGCCTGAGCGTATCGGGCCAGGTCCGGGCTAGGGCCTATATTTGAGGCCCGTGCAGGGCTCTACTTCGCCTCCCTGAACTTCTCAACCACCGTCTCGATGGAGGTACCGAAAAGTTCGGAAGGCGAAACCGTAGCATCAAGAAGAAAGCCCCTCTCTTTCTTCCCGATATCTGCCAGGTTCACCCACAGATTAGGGCTGTGCGATTTGGGAGAAAATATCAAATTGCGATTTTTTTTGACAGATATTGCGATTGCGATTTGATTTGCGATTTTAAATATGCAAAGTCAAGCTTCAGCTCAATATTGCCAATAATGTGCAGCACAGTATGGGTATCATTACCCTGCTGAAAAAAACAATAGAAACCATCACAGAAATTCTTATAGTTTCCATTAAACCATTACAAAATTCCTTTTTGTTTTGGGCATTATTCCAATAGGAATTACTGTTGTTCTATTGGTTGCCATCTGCCAGATTACATCCCACCAATAGAATCCATCAAATAAACACCATTATAGTTTACATTAAAACCAATAAGATTCCCATTATAACCCTGAAATCCATTACATTTGTTACTGTGCTTTGGGAGGAGTTCTATTGTTTTTTTTTTCAGCAGGCAAGATTATAATGGTATAACTATTTTTAAAGTTGAGCCGGGTGCGAGTATAAACGAGCATTACGAAACGGGCTGTGTGAGTGCGGCAAGCGTGAACGGCTCGTCCGTGATGCGGGATTCGGGCCGCGTGGGGCAGAGAGGAGCGAGTATGAGAAGCATTCACAGACACACTCTTCTGAATTGGGAATAGCGAACATGTATCATAAACTTATTTCAAATTAATCTGTTGGGGAGATAAAATGTGTAAGATACTCGCTTAAATGGCAGGGCATACGCAGCAGCAGGTCAGGCTGTTGCTTCGTTGCACACAATGGCGGTGCTTCAGGCATATCAGGCTGATCTACTGAAAGACCTGGATAAAGGCGAGGGCCTTTCTCCCGATGAGGTAGCTGAGTTGCGCCACACCACAGATCTCACTCTCCGTGCTACTAAGCAGCTCTGCTCTCCTACTCTGCTATGGGCAGGTCCATGGCGGCTATGGTGGTAACGGAGAGACATCTGTGGTAGGGCTGTGCGATTAATCGAAATCGAATCGAAATCGCGATTTGAGATGCTGGAACAGAGTAATATCGCGTCCATATCGCAGGGTTTGAGATTAGGAAATCGCAACATCTCAAATCGCGATTTCGATTCGATTTCGATTAATCGCACAGCCCTACCACAGATGTCTCTCCGTTACCACCATAGCCGCCATGGACCTGCCCATAGCAGAGTAGGAGAGCAGAGCTGCTTAGTAGCACGGAGAGTGAGATCTGTGGTGTGGCGCAACTCAGCTACCTCATCGGGAGAAAGGCCCTCGCCTTTATCCAGGTCTTTCAGTAGATCAGCCTGATATGCCTGAAGCACCGCCATTGTGTGCAACGAAGCAACAGCCTGACCTGCTGCTGCGTATGCCCTGCCATTTAAGCGAGATGTATCCTGAAGGGGCTTAGATGGCAAGGAGGGAGTCTTAAGAGAGGATGTCTCACCTATAGAGAGATAGCTAGCCAGCGTCTCTTCTACAGGGGGCATCTTCTCATAGCCGCTTTCGCGAATCCCCTCGATGTTGGCATAACTCGTATGCTGGTACCGATAGATGTGTGAGGAAAACGGCCTCTTCCATTCCTTCTCGATCTCTGTATGGAGATCAGGAAGAAAAGGAAGGCTCACCTGAGCTGGAGGGCTATGGTCAGAAAGATAACGCTCATCGAGATGACCTCGCAAGGTCACTTTCTTGGCCCGCTTCCATGGCAAGTCAAGCCTCACCGTGGCATGATCCATAACCTCCAATAGCTCATCATACGCAGGGCAGGAGGATTGGGAGGGCTCAGCCTCGTTGCCCTCCTCAGACATCTCCTGCTCTTCCTGGGCCGAACCCAGCAGAGCACTGGCCCCTGGATCAGACGATGTTAGGGAAATAACATCATCCTCCAGCGGCTCACTCTTGTCCACAGCCGACGAGCATGAGAGGGAAAGCCCCTCTTTAAACTCATCGGCCAGATCCGCCTGCGATCCCCACGAGCTCATTCTCCTGCATACCTCAGCAGCAGCAGGTCCTGAACTGCGGGGAGCAGACGGCTGCCCCTCTCTCCTTGAAAAGAGAGAAAAACGAGAGCGGAGCTTTTTCATCGAAAAACGCTCCCAGATAACGCAGATTGCCCCCTTGAGGACATCTCAGGACAGCGTGCTCTTCGCCCAAACAAAAGACGCAAAGATTATGTGTGTCATCAGGTGTCAAATAACGACGACACAGATGCACACATCTTCTAAATGTCTTGCTAGTGCTCGCCATAAGAAAGAGGAAAGATCGCTCTTACCACGGAATGCAGGCTTCAAATAAAACAGTAAATGAAAACGAAGAAGATAATGACGTGTTATCCCGGCGCCTATTTATACTATAGTCGCACCGGTAGTGACGTCATGGGCTGTCGCCAGCCAACTTGTTGTTGGTGTTTTTTGAATGTATGCTTCAGACAGGTCACGACGATGCGTTCCCCATAGCGACCCCTAGAGGACGCAGTTCGAAGTTCCCTTGAAAGGGAAGCTGTGTAATTAGTGATACGAATGTACAGTTTTTCCCCTGCCATTATATTATGGGGGTGGCCCACCCCCCCAAAGGCACCCCCTGCCCCCCTTGAAGGTCAAGTTAATTTTATTTAATTAAATTTTCTCTATAGCACCAGATCACAACAGAAGTCATTTAAAGTTACCTTTCCTATAGAACAGGTCTATACCTTAACAATCTAAATAGCCTTATGTTATCTTATTTACGCGACGGCATGTCATTTCAGTCTCTACGTTACATGGTTACGCTCTCTGTATCACGCACAGCGCAGTTCCGCCTCAATGCACGCACACAAGTGAGCACACTCCCACTAGTATTTGTAAATATTAAGCTGCAAAACGACTATTTAAAAATGAATTCTGCGCGTCTATGTGTTAATGAATGGTGCAGACGCGTGGTTATGTTTACTACTTGTACTGAACCGCTGATGTAGCCTGATGTAGATATTGTATCGCTTGGGTATATTTGTAGCAATAGCCAAAAAAATATTGCATGGGTCAAAATTATCGATTTTTCTTTTATGCCAAAAATCATTAGGATATTAAGTAAAGATCATGTTTCATGAAGATATTTCATAATTTCCTACCGTAAATATATCAAAACTTAATTTTTGATTAATAATATGCATTGCTAAGAACTTTATTTGGAGTATTTAGATTTTTTTGCAGCCTCAGATTCCAGATTTTCAAATAGTTGTATCTCGGACAAATATTGTCCTATCCTAACAAATACACCAATAGAAAGCTTATTTATTCAGCTTTCGGATGATGTATAAATCTCAAATTAAAAAAATCGACCCTTATGATTGGTTTGTGGTCCAGGGTCACAAATGTAAGTTATATAGTGGACTTTTAAAATTTGCTTTGCTTGAGAAAATAAAAATATACAGTTAGTGTTTTTTTATTTTGATTTAGTCGAGTTGGTTTTGCATCAAACACAATGTAATTTTCGGCAATCGAGATCTGGCAGCAACAGCGCATTTTTCCGCTTGGGCGAGCACTTCGCGAACAGCTTACCTCGCGCATTAAATCTGCCGCAGACCAGCAAATCACTGAGAGCGCGCTATAATCCTGACGAGTCATAGCAACAGAGCGGAGTCGAGAAAGCTGCGGAGAAGCAACCATAACTGACGTAGATTTACAGAAAATTACTGCCGTTTGGCAAAAAAATTATTTGACATACTTATTCCTAACTCTTTAAGCTACATTTCAAATGACAAGTGATCAACATACAATCATGTTTATATGAATTATCCCATGAACTTATTAACTCTCAAATGGCCTGGGTATGTGGAGCATTCACAGCTTTAATGGACAGGACGCCACTGATATATATATATATATGTGTGTGTGTATAATTTAAAAACTCAGATTTCTGTAAGTAAAACTTATTTTCTTTAATTTATTTATAAACACATCTGCATTATATGTTGTACACATTTTTTGTGCACAATGTTTTGGGTACAATTAGCAAATTGGCAAAACATGGAGAAATTGTCAAAAAAATTCCATAGTCAGAAATAACTAATCAAAATAGTGTTTTTTCCTCCCAGAGCTTTAGCACAAAAAGTAACTTGTTAATGCAACTGCATGATTACACATCTCATTCGTCCTCTGTGATTTCCAGCTTTACTTTTTAATACAGCTGGCAAAAGAAGAGAGGGCAGCGAGTAATTGAGAAACATGGTAGCTTTGTAGTGGCGTCTGGGGACTGGTGCAGCCATTAACTATGTGAGAGTGAGAGGGCCTTAATGAAGTGAACTGTACTCTCAGAGTTAATGAGAGAGTGAACTCACCACTAGAGCAGTCCAGTCCTCCCCAGCCTGGCTCACACTGACATGTATCAGGAGACACACACCGACCATGGGCACACTCCTCGGTACATTGTGCTATCAGAGAGAAAAGAGCAGGAAGACAAAGAAACACTTTAAACATAGCAGAAATAGAAAAAATATTTTGGTAAAACACTTGCAGATAATGGAGTTTGAGATCCAAACACAAATAAGTTGCTGGATGCATCTTGCATAAAACAGGAATGTGAATTAGCACAGGATGCCATCCAGACACCGTATGCCTGAGCCTCCCGCAAGACATAATTTAGCTGTCTGCAAATGTCTGCTGATGTGCTGATATGGAGGATAATGACTACACTGGCCATTTTCCAAAGATGGCTGCACCGATGCCTCCACGCTAGAGCTGTCGAACATAGAGCAAAGCCCTTCTTATTGTCGCATGTTTAAAATGCTCACTCTGACCACAAGCTAAACCATTTCTTATGAGACTGAGTCCTTGGTCAACATCTCAGTTTATCACATGAACCGGTTGTTCCGTGCAAAACGAGCCGACGTAAGCAGCCACAGCCGCAAGGAAACAAGCTGTAAATCCCTCCAAATTTGATCAGCCTGCACTACCCACAATACTCTAACGTTGCGCCAGCCAGCCTTCATGCTGTTTATGAAGTGTGCAGTTTTCTTGATCATTCCTATTGAACAACACAGCATCAAATTGATTGTCTATTGCATTAGCATTCCTGCCCGGGCCCTCGCATTCGGTCAGATATTTGGATTCGGACAAGTAATAAAATGACCTACATGGAGTTTTTGCCAGTCTTCTTATTCTTTTACTTTTTTCAGAATTATGAAAAAGATGAATCTGGGTATGTGGAGCATTCACAGCTTTTATGGACAGGACGCCACTGATATATATATATATATGTGTGTGTGTATAATTTAAAAACTCAGATTTCTGTAAGTAAAACTTATTTTCTTTAATTTATTTATAAACACATCTGCATTATATGTTGTACACATTTTTTGTGCACAATGTTTTGGGTACAATTAGCAAATTGGCAAAACATGGAGAAATTGTCAAAAAAATTCCATAGTCAGAAATAACTAATCAAAATAGTGTTTTTTCCTCCCAGAGCTTTAGCACAAAAAGTAACTTGTTAATGCAACTGCATGATTACACATCTCATTCGTCCTCTGTGATTTCCAGCTTTACTTTTTAATACAGCTGGCAAAAGAAGAGAGGGCAGCGAGTAATTGAGAAACATGGTAGCTTTGTAGTGGCGTCTGGGGACTGGTGCAGCCATTAACTATGTGAGAGTGAGAGGGCCTTAATGAAGTGAACTGTACTCTCAGAGTTAATGAGAGAGTGAACTCACCACTAGAGCAGTCCAGTCCTCCCCAGCCTGGCTCACACTGACATGTATCAGGAGACACACACCGACCATGGGCACACTCCTCGGTACATTGTGCTATCAGAGAGAAAAGAGCAGGAAGACAAAGAAACACTTTAAACATAGCAGAAATAGAAAAAATATTTTGGTAAAACACTTGCAGATAATGGAGTTTGAGATCCAAACACAAATAAGTTGCTGGATGCATCTTGCATAAAACAGGAATGTGAATTAGCACAGGATGCCATCCAGACACCGTATGCCTGAGCCTCCCGCAAGACATAATTTAGCTGTCTGCAAATGTCTGCTGATGTGCTGATATGGAGGATAATGACTACACTGGCCATTTTCCAAAGATGGCTGCACCGATGCCTCCACGCTAGAGCTGTCGAACATAGAGCAAAGCCCTTCTTATTGTCGCATGTTTAAAATGCTCACTCTGACCACAAGCTAAACCATTTCTTATGAGACTGAGTCCTTGGTCAACATCTCAGTTTATCACATGAACCGGTTGTTCCGTGCAAAACGAGCCGACGTAAGCAGCCACAGCCGCAAGGAAACAAGCTGTAAATCCCTCCAAATTTGATCAGCCTGCACTACCCACAATACTCTAACGTTGCGCCAGCCAGCCTTCATGCTGTTTATGAAGTGTGCAGTTTTCTTGATCATTCCTATTGAACAACACAGCATCAAATTGATTGTCTATTGCATTAGCATTCCTGCCCGGGCCCTCGCATTCGGTCAGATATTTGGATTCGGACAAGTAATAAAATGACCTACATGGAGTTTTTGCCAGTCTTCTTATTCTTTTACTTTTTTCAGAATTATGAAAAAGATGAATTAGAGGGGAAATATATGGGCGTTAAGCATGAATAATGCTTAAGGGAGTGAAGGTCACCTGGCCATCAGGACTCAAACCGACAGGCTCTTATCAGAGTCAGGAAACAGTCGGCCCCCAAAGCTTCTGGAAGAATCCACGTTGATTGGAATCAGCGGTGACTCTCCAAGTATAGGCAGAAGAGAGCATGTGCTTCTAGAGATTTTAGCGTGAAGTAGGTAACAAAAAAAAAGTCAGATGCTATGGTATGTCCTTATCTTTGACCATGAAATATGTGAAGGTTGGCTCTATAAATAACATAAAGTTAATGTGGCCAGTCATGCATTTTGTTGAAAGAAACCTGATAAACAATGTGATGACCAGCATTTATCTTGTCCGTTTAATACGCGTATTATGATTCACTTGGGAAACAGTGAGAGAAGTCTTTCTTAACCTTTTCTAACCTAAACACAAACTCAAAAGGTAATGAATTCAGGTTCTCATGAAGTGTTCCCTTTCGTGGAACTTCAAACTGCGTCCTCTAGGGGCAACAGCCATGACGTCACTACCGCCGCGACTAGTACAAAATAGGCGCCGGTAGCGCACATCATTCACTTTCTTTGTCTTCACTGACCGGTCTGTTTGAAGCGTGCATTCCAAAAAGCAAAGTAAGAGCTTTTCTTTCCTACTATGGCGAGCACTAGCGAAGCGTTTAGAAAGTGTGTACATCCGTGTCAGCGGTTTCTGACACCCGATGATTCACACGATCTATGCGTTGTTTGTTTGGGCGAGGAGCACGCACGCAATGTCCTCGAGGGGGCAATCTGTGTGCACTGTGAGAGCTTTTCTCTGAAGAAGCTCCGCTCTCATTTGTCTCTCTTCTCGAGGGGAGAGGGACAACCATCGGTTTCCGGCGGTTCAGGACCCGCCGCTGCTGAGGCACAGAGGAGAATGAGCTTGTGGGGATCTCAAGTGGACCTAGCCGATGAGGCTGAAGGGGGGGGTTCCCTCTTCCGCGCATCGGTGTCGGGCGAGAGACAGCCACTGGA
>NW_015505234.1:2162032-2165695 GCF_001515645.1 Sinocyclocheilus grahami | reverse complement strand
ATTTCTATACTGGCTCTCCAAGTGTGAGTAATAAGTTCATTTCTGTTTGCTTAAGCAATACATTGAGTAAATCCTAATTCATGACTCTGGCTCTTTACTCCTCTCCTGGTCACTGGACATTAATTAGGTATTCAACCTTCTAAAGTGATTGGTACCGTAACAGTAATCAGTGCATTGTACAATCTCTAATACAATCCATAAGGCAGTAATGCAATATTTAGTAACGCGTTACTGTAATTTGATTAATTTTTGTAGTAATTGAGTCATTTAATGTATTATAATTTCCAAAATAGTAATTAGCCTAGAGCAGTGGTTCCCAATCCTTGTCCTGGAGAACCCCCAAAATTGCACGGTTTTGGTGTCTCTCTTATCTGACACACACATTTGAGTTTCCTTTCGTGGAACTTCGAACTGCGTCCTCTAGGGGTCGCTATGGGGAACGCCTCGTCGTGACCCGTGTCTGAAGCCTACATTGAAAAAACACCAACTTGTTTGGCCGGCGACAGCCATGACGTCACTACCGTCGCAACTAGTACAAAATAGGCGCCGGTAGCGCACATCATCACTTTCTTCGTCTTCACTGACCGTTCTGTTTGAAGCGTGCATTCCAAAAGCAAAGTAAGAGCATTTTCTTTTCCTACTATGGCGAGCACTAGCGGAGCGTTTAGAAAGTGTGTACATCCGTGTCAGCGGTTTCTGACACCCGATGATTCATACGATCTATGCGTTGTTTGTTTGGGCGAGGAGCACGCACGCGATGTCTTCGAGGAGGCAATCTGCGTGCATTGTGAGAGCTTTTCGCTGAAAAAGCTCCGTTCTCGTTTGTCTCTCTTCTCGAGTGGAGAGGGACAACCATCGGTTTCCGGCGGTTCAGGACCCGCCGCTGCTGAGGCACAGAGGAGAATGAGCTTGTGGGGATCTCAAGTGGACCTAGCCGATGAGGCTGAAGGGGGGGTTTCCCTCTTCCGCGCATCGGTGTCGGGCGAGAGACAGCCACTGGACGATGATATCCTCTCTCTAATATCATCTGATCCAGGGGCCAGTGCTCAGTTGGGCCCAGCCCAACAAAGGCAGGAAATGGATGTGGAGAGTGAAGAAGCTGAGGCTGAGCTTTCCCAATCCACCTGCCCTGCGTATGATGAGCTGTTAGAGGTGATGGATCGGGCCACGGCAAGGCTCGAATTACCGTGGAAACGAGCCAAGGAGGTGACGTTGCGAGGTCGCTTCGACGAACGTTATCTCTCTGGCCATACACCTCCAGCTCAAGTGAGCCTTCCTTTCCTTCCTGATCTCCACACTGAGATCGAGAAGGAATGGGAGAGGCAGTTTTCCTCATGCGTATACCGGTTTCAGCATATGAGTTATGCGAACATCGAGTCAATGCGCGAAAGCGGCTATGGGATGATGCCCCCTGTGGAAGAGACGCTAGCCAGCTATCTCTCTCTGGGGGAGACGTCATCCCTCAAAACTCCCTCCTTGCCATCCGTGCCCCTTCAAGCCACATCTCGCATGAACGGCAAGGCATACGCAGCGGCAGGTCAGGCTGTGGCTTCGTTGCACACGATGGCGGTGCTTCAGGCATACCAGGCTGACCTGCTGAAGGACCTGGATGAGGGGCAGGGCCTTTCCTCTGGCGAAACGGCTGACCTGTGGGTGGGGGTGGGAAGGTATCGTGGGTCGAGGGGAGGCAGGCGAAACCCGAGGGGTGAGACCTGGGCAAGGCACCAGCGCTTTCGTCCGGGTCAGAGTAATACCTAGGTATTCACTCTCTCCCGCAGGGGGTACAACATCTACCCTGTTCTTCCCCTTTTTTCTAATTCCCTCTTTTATGACCACCATCTCCGTCTGACCGAGGTTAGCAAACAGTCTCCTACTGGGCCCATGATGTTTTGGTGGTTCTATGGCCAGATCATAGTAACCGCCTGACTGATGGTCCGGTCAAAAAATCCCCGGACAGAGCTCCGGCAACAAGCCTCGTGGTGGGTGAGTATGATCCATATATCATGAGAGCATGTATACTAATGAGAGACTGAGGTGGTCATGTATAAAAATAACCTAATAGAGAAAAGAAGTGTATAAAGGTACCTGCAGCGGAATGATCCGGTCATACGAGCCTTGGAGCAGAGCTCCAGCACAGAAGTTATGGGGGTGAGTACGATCCAAATATCATGATATCTGTATATTGAGGACGGACTGAGACGGCTGTGTGTGTGTAACCTTCTATAGTTCCATTGCAGTGTTTCCCGGGACCTGTACGTTTCTGTCCCTTGCTAGATGCCCTCGGTGAGGTGCCGTTGCTGGGCTCAGAAGCCAGGTGCTCTACTTGCAGTAGGCGTTTCACTCGTCGACATATGTCCAGGCGGTAAGAAAAAAAGCTGGGCTTCGGCTTCATACCTCCTGGATCATGCGGCCAAACACGGGCTTTTGCGGGAGCCTTCGTGAACATCAGGCCCCCGGGGCTACGCTGCGATGCACCCGGACTGGGCTACAGTGCCTGGTCGCCCCGAGGGTACTCCTTCTTGCTGAGGCAACGAACGGGAGGTACAGGATTCTCCTGTGTAAGGCTGTCTTAGGCAGGGCTCCCATCACCACTGAGATGTGCGAGCCGGCCGCTTCCAGGTCGGGTATCCATGAACATAAAATCCAGATAATATGGTAAATGTCCACGTAAAGCAAGGCTTTGCGCATTTCTCTAAATCCACGTGAGTGGTAAATGTGCATGTGAAGCTTTGCGCATTTTCTAAAATCCACATAGCTGGTAGATGGGCACGTGTTGCTTTGCCCAGTTTCTAAAATTCCACTTAAGTGGTAAATGGACACGGGATTCTTTGCCCATTTCTCTAAAATCCTGTGAAGGTAATGGTTACGCGTGCTTTCCTCGTTCCCTTTGTTTCAGAGTGGGATAACACCCCGGTACCCTGGGTCCCACTCAAATAGTGTGTCTTGGTCGACACACCCTGGAGACATCACTCCCCTCACCTCTGAGGAGGGTGCTGGAGCTGCTGTTCCCGACCGGCCATTACGTCCGGGTGACAATAGAACCCTAAGAAAATCCAGAGATTATGGAAAGAGTGGTCATATTGCGCACCTTCTAAAATCCACATGAGTGGTAAGTGCGCACGTTATCCTTTGCCACTTTTCTAAAATCCATGTAAGTGGTGAGTGGGCACGTTAGGCTTTGCCACCCGTCTAAAATTCCACCTAGGTGGTAGGTGTGCACGCTATGCTTTGCTTTGGAGATGGTTAGACCCCGATTTCCTGGGCTCCTCTCAACCAGTGTGTCTCGATCGACGCACTCAGGAGGCACTGCCCCCCTCGATATCAAGGGGTACTAAGAGGGTGTCATCTGGCGAGCAGGATCCTCTCCGAGGAGTTGAATCCCTCGCTCCATGGGCTGTTCTCATGGTAATGTTGAGCACTGCTCCCCTTTCACGAAAGGGTTACCTGGAATGGGAACAGTATTCCTCCGCTGAGGAAAAACGGAGGTGCCTCTTTCATGAGAGGCTTGAGCTCGTTGTCTTTCCAGAAAGACCTCAAACCAGCTACATCAGTAGGATTGGGCCGTCCTCCGCCTCCCTGATGCGCTGGCGATGTGGCTAGCCTGCAGTATGCTACCCCTCTGATTGTTAATCATGCTGCTGGTTGCCCCCCCCCCCCCCCCGG
>NW_015505234.1:2157998-2161608 GCF_001515645.1 Sinocyclocheilus grahami | reverse complement strand
AGGCAGGGCTCCCATCACCACTGAGATGTGCGAGCCGGCCTCTTCCGGCTGGCCGATATGGTCGGGTTTCCTTGAACTTAAAATCCAGATAATATGGTAAATGTCCACGTAAAGCAAGGCTTTGCGCATTTCTCTAAATCCACGTGAGTGGTAAATGTGCATGTGAAGCTTTGCGCATTTTCTAAAATCCACATAGCTGGTAGATGGGCACGTGTTGCTTTGCCCAGTTTCTAAAATTCCACTTAAGTGGTAAATGGACACGGGATTCTTTGCCCATTTCTCTAAAATCCTGTGAAGGTAATGGTTACGCGTGCTTTCCTCGTTCCCTTTGTTGTTTCAGAGTGGGGTAACACCCCGGTACCCTGGGTTCCACTCAAATAGTGTGTCTTGGTCGACACACCCTGGAGACAGCACTCCCCTCACCTCTGAGGAGGGTGCTGGAGCTGCTGTTCCCGACCGGCCATTACGTCCGGGTGACAATAGAACCCTAAGAAAATCCAGAGATTATGGAAAGAGTGGTCATATTGCGCACCTTCTAAAATCCACATGAGTGGTAAGTGCGCACGTTATCCTTTGCCACTTTTCTAAAATCCATGTAAGTGGTGAGTGGGCACGTTAGGCTTTGCCACCCGTCTAAAATTCCACCTAGGTGGTAGGTGTGCACGCTATGCTTTGCTTTGGAGATGGTTAGACCCCGATTTCCTGGGCTCCTCTCAACCAGTGTGTCTCGATCGACGCACTCAGGAGGCACTGCCCCCCTCGATATCAAGGGGTACTAAGAGGGTGTCATCTGGCGAGCAGGATCCTCTCCGAGGAGTTGAATCCCTCGCTCCATGGGCTGTTCTCATGGTAATGTTGAGCACTGCTCCCCTTTCACGAAAGGGTTACCTGGAATGGGAACAGTATTCCTCCGCTGAGGAAAAACGGAGGTGCCTCTTTCATGAGAGGCTTGAGCTCGTTGTCTTTCCAGAAAGACCTCAAACCAGCTACATCAGTAGGATTGGGCCGTCCTCCGCCTCCCTGATGCGCTGGCGATGTGGCTAGCCTGCAGTACGGTGAGAGTTGGGTTTGGGCTCCCCCAGCTAGAATGAGCTACTGCCAGCCGGGGAAAGCCCGGCATGGGTAAGGGTCGAGCCCCCTGTGCGTCTGAGGACCAGGCGTGTGCTCCCACGTCGAAATTGTTACTAGCTGGTTCCGCTAGTTGGAACGCGCTGCGGGTCAAGTCCCCTTCTCGGTGAGAACTGGGCGTGTTGCTCCCCCAGCTGATAACTGCTAGCTGTTCCGCCAATGGAACATGCTGTAGGTCGAGCTCCCGCTGAATGGATGTCTGCTCCCTCAGCTACAGGTTCGCAGCTAGCCACGCCAGCGTGATAACCCCAAACAAGTTGGTGTTTTTTCAATGTAGGCTTCAGACACGGGTCACGATGAGGCGTCCCCCATAGCGACCCCTAGAGGACGCAGTGTCTCGTTCCCCTCAGGGAACCATGGTTACACAAGTAACCCAAGACATTATATTGCAATACAGTGGAGTATGTGTTAATCTGAATAAATCAATTCATAGTAAACTAAGGGATTGGTACTGGGGCTGCTTTGCCCCCCTTCTACTCCAAAGTGTTCCTCCAAACCACACAAGAGCCACTCAGTGAGGAGCTATATTTCAAGTTCTGTCACGTTCACAGGAACCCCGAAGTATGACACAAACCTTAAATGTCAACACTTCGGGAATAGTGAATTATTTCGGCAAAAGCTGCCCACACATTTTGTGGTGCTTATGATAATCTGCTTTTTACCAGTAAATTGTTTTGAAATATTACTATACATTTTGTTTTTATGCATTTAAAATGCACTGTACATGAATGAGCGTTTTTATACGAAACAGCTATGGGTACTTTAATACCATGTGGAAAAATATCCATTATATTATAATTTTCACTCTCCCACTATATATATATATATATATATATATATAGTAATATTTACATTTTAATGGTAAACACTCAAAAAATATACAATATATGTCTATTCAAAATACAGTGCATTTTATATACAATATACATTTAGTTTAACTATGTGTGTGTTTGTATATGTATATATGTGTATGTATGTAAATATATATATATATATATATATATATATATATATATATATATTTGGGGTTGTGCGATATCACAATTTTTGATCATGGATGATTAAAATGTCTCCTCTCCACCATCTGCTTTTGAAGAAATATCGTAGAATCGTGCTACAGGGCACATTCTATCAGCTGCAGTTCTGGCGCCTCCCTCTCAATATATTGTACAACGCAATTGCCCTTCGCAATCACAAAGGTACATTATTTGCATGTGCTTTAAAGCCTTGCTGATTAAGTACTGGACTAAGTTATCTTTCACGTCTTATTGCGCTAATACAGTCAAAAACACACAAGGTTTACATATAAATATATAGGATGAGTGCCTGTATATTAGATGCGTGCAGCTATACAGCAGACTAATAGTATTAAATATTATCATTACATTAAAGATTAACATTGTCATTAAAGGGATAGTTCATCCCAAAATTAAAATTCGGTCATTATTTACTCACTCCCATGTTGTCCCAAACCTGTATAAATTTCATTCTTCTGATGAACACAAAAGAAGATATTTTGAAGAATGTGGGTAACCAAACAGTTGCTGGTCCTCATTGACTTCGATAGTAGCAAAAACAAAAATACTATGAAAGTCACTGGGGAGGGTACCAGCAACTGTTTGGTTACCCACATTCTTCAAAATAACTTTTATGTTCAACAGAAGAAAGAAATTAATTCAGGTTTAAAACAACCTGAGAGTGAGCCACCCAGATCCAGTCCATATCCAGACCAGATGGTGGATCAGCACCTAGAGACGACTTCAACAGCCCTGAATGTCAGCAGAGACCATGTCAACTAGATGAGCCCTAGAGACAGATCCCCTGTGAAGACCTCCTCCCCTTGACGACCAGTCAAGAGCCTCGTCTGAGCAGTGGAGAACTGGCCCCCCCGACTGAGCCTGGTTTCTCCCAAGGTTCCAAACAACAAAACACAAAGAGAAAAATCAAACATGGCTCTTGACTGAAGAACTTTAATACAGTTGCTTTAATAAGAATCAATGTATAATTTATACAGTGAAGTGTATAGTGTTTTATTTTTATACTTATAATTTCCTGAATGCTACTGCTAAATACACCTACTGTGCCTGAAAAAAGCACTGTTTGTTTGAGTTGTATATTATTTGTATTTTTAATGTGTATCTTTGTTCTTATTTTTTAATAACAAAGATAAAATAATGACAAAGATTTTTATCTTCACCCGCTTTGTCCTAAATATCTGCCATTCTTTTTTATATATATTTTGTTACCATGTAAGGCTTTGTTTTTAAAATAGGGAAATTAGTTTGGCTGTATTGCTCAGGCAACTTGCAAAATAGTAAAACCAACATGACAAAGAACCGTGATAAAATTGTGAATTGTGATTTTCCTGAAAATATCGTAATATGATATTTTTGCCATATCACCCTCCCATATCGCTTTAGCTGTGACATATATATATATATATATATATATATATATATATGCTGATATACAGTATATATAC
>NW_015505234.1:2094128-2157915 GCF_001515645.1 Sinocyclocheilus grahami | reverse complement strand
TATATATATATATATATATATATATATATATATATATATATATATATATATATATATATATATATATATATATATATATATGAAGTGATATTACATTTATGCATTTGGCAGACAATTTTAATCCAAAGTGACTAATAATAGAAGAACATAAGCAATTCACAGATACAATAATATTCATAGTGTTTACTTTGACTTTTCTTTGTTTTCTTAACACATCACATCTAATTTTATTATAGAGCAAAATTGTTTGTTGTGATTGGTTGTGATGGAAATGACAGCACAACTGTCAGACAATAATGATAAAAATGTAAATATTACAACAGATTTTCATAGTTACTTAGTTTCATAGTTTTCATAAAACTGAGAGTCTGGGTTAAAAAAAAATCTATACCACACAGTGAATGTGACCTTCACATATCAAAAAGAAAGAAGAGTCATCTCCATAAAAGTTCCAGAAGTTGTTTGTATGCAGACATTGCAAATTGCCTTCTTGGTTGAAAAAGTTGAGACGAGCCTCTCAGAATGAATATAAAAATTTTTGTGCATGCAAATAAATCACGCTCATAAGAGTGAATTAATGTGTGTGCATGTTTTGATGCTGGCACACACTTAAGCTGGCTGCATAAAGGTAAAGGATGAGGCAGGACTTGCCCTCATTCCTGGCCAGCATGGCTATAGATTATCGCTCTTTCAGCCTTCACCTGGGCCCTCAATATTGAACATAAGCACAGGAAGGGGATGGGAGAGAGGGAGAATCCCAAATACCCAGAGGATGGTGCTTAGAGCAGAAATGCTCCACACACAGAAAATTCTAAACCTGCCACTGGCAAATAAAGCAGTATGGATTTACACAGCACTGAGAACCTGATATTCAAGCATGCCAGTTCTCCCCCAGCTTAAGAAAAAGAAAACCCTTAGCATTTTGTGCTGACAAAGACATCAATTTGACTTCCTGAAATCAATGAAGCCATACAACGTGCTCAAAAGCGAGGTTTAAAAAACTCTAGTGGTGAAATTATTGATTTTTGTTACAATCAGCAATTTCCGATCAGCCAACAGAGACAAAATGTTAATTTGTCATATCTTTTCAGCAAATTAAAATGAATTTATGTAACGTAGGAGCATGCCTTCTCCCGAGAGCTGAATTGATGTACGTGTCTATAATACTTCAGAAAATAAGTCCTGCATTTTAATTAAAATTCAATTAATCTTCTTCCTTCTACACAGAAAAGGTCTATGTCTGCAGGCTGTGGTGAAAAATGATGCCTTTCATTTCGATAAAAGGCTAATCTCATTACACACTGGCGTTATCATACCATGTAACAAAAGAGCTAATTGTAATTGTCATGCATTATTACGCTGAATGCTCATCAGGCCAAAGATTTAAACATACAGTTTGACAATCAGTCAATCAATCAACTCATTAAATAATCTAAGGTTATTACTGTATGCATCTACCATAAAGGATCTGCTATATATCCTAGTACTATGCATGAACATTTTAATAACAAACCTAAAACAGCATTTGGAATCAAACATAGGCAAAGAAAGAAAAAAAAAGATCTCATCTAACCCATCATTAAAACTAAGATGTAAAATCTACTTTGGGACTTTATTAGAGCATCTAATTCTCCAGCAAGAAGCTGCAGCATGCACATAGCATCATTAATACTGCATCACTAACTATTTGAGACTCTTCTGACCAGATGGTGTAAACTGCTTTGGCTCCATGTACGGTTTCCTTCTGCAAATAAAAGTCATTTTAGCTCAGTATGAGCAAGATTGCCTTCTCTACATTAAATGCACAATCCACACGTGCAAAAACAGTGCTGGTGTTATGATAGGAATAGACTCATTGGCTAACAACATACAGTTACAACAGAAGAGCCTTTTTAAGTCCACTGATAGTTTGGGATTGATAGGAATATTGCATGTAGGTTAAATGACACATGATTTGGGCACATACAGCAAGAAAAAGTCTTGTTCGATTGACCTCACTGTGGACACCTACAAACATGTCACCTTTCAGCTAATGCACAAGGGTCTGATTCTACTAGGAATGCAGCTCATAATAGGCACATATGAGAGGTTAAACCTTGAGGTGTTCAGATTGAGAAGAAAAGCAAAGATCTACACATATGTAATGAAAATGGCTTTAATACCTTTTCTTGTCCCGATGAAGTGAACATAGATAGTTCTACAAAGCTCTTAATCCTGCCATTGAGAGCAGTAGGATTATTCACAGAGCAGATACAGCAAAAAAACAACCTGAAAACCCACAGACCTCTCTAAGTTGACCGCACCATTGCACAAAAAATTCTTATTAGACTTCTTGCTGGCACCTAACATACAAAGATTATACCTGGGAAATCAAATAAAGTCTGAACAAAAATAAATGTCTAAATGAAGAAATACTTTTAACAATTAACATTTGTTGGAGACTTGGTTTGGGAAGTTAGTGTCTCTTTAGGTTGTACAGGTAACACCGGTTTGCCAACCAGTCCGGCCTGTGCTCTATTTACTAAACGTCTAACAAACAGGCAAAAGTCCACAAATTAAATAAATTAAGTCAATTAAATAAATTAATTAATTACGTCAATTAAATCAATGCCAAATACAGGTTGGCAAAATCTATTAAAAACAGCAAACTGTGGTTAAGGGAAGTAAAATAGCTGTAACACACAGCCTCTAGTGGTTTACTGCTTTTATAAAATGCAAAGTAGAGCAACAAGAAAATGCTCAGTAAATAAATGCTTTTATTATTATTCACAATAAACAATTCCTCCGCCAAGTAATTCAGCTTATTAGCCTAAAAATAGACTGTTCATGGTTGCATGCAAGGTAGCATCTTGGTGCACAAACAACTGATTTTATCTATTTTACCAATCAGAGTTGGAACTACTCATTTTATAAAACATATTTTGGTCACCTCTATGTGCACAGAGGCAATAAACATACCATGAGGTCACTGAGGGGAAAAAAAATATGCCTACCATGTTCTCCACAGATTGGTGTGGTTCCATTACAGCAGCAACTGTTAACATGAAATTGTCGCATCTATTGTGTGGTAATGGTAACATTATTGATTATTGTCATTGCCTTCTTCCACTCAGACCACCAGACAATGTCAAAACTGATCCCTATCCCAGCTGCACCTAATCCCATGGTTTTTAGCAGTGCCTTCAGGCTACAGAAAAAGCTGGACACAATCCCACTCAATAAGGACAGAAACATGAGATCAACTTTATCTTCAACAGACCATGGTCACCCACATTCAGTCATAAAAAAATCATTTTACTAAAGGTCATTGTTGAAACCTCCTCCTTTCTACAATGACCTTTAGTAACAAAAGAACAACATCTGGTGAACAAGCTGTTGATTTACAAGAGGGTTACAATCCATGTATTTCTCTCTTTTGGCTCCTATTGTTCAATACTCTACATTTTATTCAATGGGAACCAAAAGAAATCCAAGAGGATTTGGTCATTTGGTAAATGAGTTTAATTGTAAGAGGAATAGGTAACCCCAAAATAAAAATTACATCATCATTTAATCATGCTCATGTTGTTGTACAGCTTTATTCAAGTTCTTATTTCTGTGCAATTCAAAATGAAAAAACGTGAAGAATTTTCACTCTGCTCTCCTCCATACAATTTAAGTGGATGGGGACCAGGGGATTTTAAATCTCACATTTAAAAAAATATGTTATGTTATGTTATAAAAGTAGAAAAAAGTTAGGAAAAAAGTTTCAACTTTCTTTGCTTGGACATTGACTATGTTCCACCAAAGAAATAAACAGGTCTCGAAAAAATGAAGGTGAGAAAATGACAGTTTTCATTTTTGGATTAATTAATACTTTCAAAGCTTAAAAGAGAAACAGTGTGAGCAAATATATCAATTAAATAACTGCTTGAAATATTAAATTTCTCAATACCTGCTGTCATGAGAGCAAGGTGTGAAACCGTAAAATTAAAAATGTCCTTGGATCATAAAAAGTGTTTTCTGTGGCATATGTAAATGACTAGGCTTTTAAATCAAACTACAAAGACAGACAATGCCGGTTAGGTCCCTGTGACACGATGACAGCAAAACAGCTGCTGGGTCTCATGGCTCGTTCCATGGTAAAGTGTAAAATTCTCTTTGATATGGTGACATTAAAATAAAGATTAATTATGAATTAGTGTGACTTCCTATAACAGCATCGCAGGTTAGTAATCAGCATTTCAACTGTCCACACCAGCTTATCCTCTTCTCTTCATAACACTGAACTGAAGTAAAGTTTTATGATTCCTGCAGAGTTGAATACCACAGCGGCCCATATCATGAATTAATGAAGACTGTTAATTTGTTTCATTCTCATGGGAGTCCATTTGAAATGCACTGGCTGAAGAATTACATTATGGCAATGGCATTATGCTTATTAACGTCAAGATGCTTTAGGAGTGGACACTGAGTTGGTCCACAACATTTATCATAACCTTACATATTCAAAGCCTAAAAACATGACCACAGGTATTAGTTTCATCAGCTCTTATGGCGACATAGCTGTCCATAGTTAGCCATCCACCCAGAAACAGACATCCATCAGAAAGCCCGTCCCTCCCTCTTGTTAAAAATGCCGAGTAGCTGTGAGGGCATCAAATCCCATTTGCTCTTAAGCTAAGTGTGCTGATTTTTATCCTCTCCCTGGAGCTTGGTAAGATTGTTATTTACCTCATCACCTTGACACGGTCCTGTGTGAGGTCCTTTCACGCAGAGATTTTTGCATATTGTCAAACAACTGCTGAACCGTGTGAGCCAAAGGTCTGAGATAACTGACAGGATTCGCTCACTCGTGATTAAAACACATTAAAGAATAATGAGTCCGGCCCACACAATAAACAATCCTGAGAAACAAAACACGCATTTACAGTCTTGGAAGCACGAAAAGACAATAAACTAGTATAAAAGCTTACATTTTTGACATTCATTGCTAATAAAATAATCGCTAAAATCTATCATTCTGACCACAGCAAGGGAAAGTTGTTATTTCCTTAATTAGGGTATTATCTCCTGAACGGGAGGAATTAGGACAATGTATTTGCAGTGAATGACTCAAGAATCTTTTTTTTTTTTTATACGAGCGATAACTGAATGCTATTAATGCCATTGTAATGGCGTACTGGAAGTGTAAAACTGAAAATATGAACAAACCCAATATGAGTAGGACCAGTAATGAAAGGCACAAATTATGCCTGAAATATGCAGTTGCAAAAATGCCTCAAAGATGGCTGAGATTTTGATGAATGCCTCCAGAGGAAGGAGCGGGGTTCAAGGCTTAAGAGGACAAAGCTCAAGCAGATGAATGCTTTTATTGTGCTCATAACCACTTGCAAGAAAGAGAAACTGAACTGTGGTGATTTAAGAGGAAATAAACGAGTGAAATATAAAAGACACTCACGGACACACAAGTCTCCGCTCTCGAAGTAGCCAGGGCAGCATTGAGAACGTCGACGGTACATGGTTCTCACCCCGCGTCGATAAGCTGTCTTGTAGCTGGTCCTGAGATGGAAACACGTACACATACACATAAGCGAAAGCATGAACATCAATAGCCTGGCAGGTGAACTCCACAAGGGCAGAGACACAAGGACATTATGGTATGCACCAGGCTACCATTAGCTTTTCTGTTTGTGTCTAATCCAAGCTACACCCTAGAGGTGGAAAGGGGAGAAATAAACATAATTAAAGTGAGTTAAGGAAAAGTTTCCGTGTTCGGTGAAGGACATCTCGCCTCTGAATGCAACATTGCAGCACAGTGACTCATTGAGCCCACAGCTTTTAGCCGGGACACTAACGATAAAGTCTTTAATGCAGCAATTAAAACCAATGTAATGTCGGATGACAGTCAAATGGCCATTTCCATCCCGACTCTGACCACTACAATCATGGCTGGTAACATTAACACTTGGTAATAAAGACACTGGCACACTGACACCTTGATTTTTATGTGTCTAGTGGGAGAGTGCTGCTTGTTGCCATGAAGTGGAATTGTGACAACTGTAGTTCAAAGGTCAGGGTCATGCTCACCTGTGTCTGGTGCATTTAAACCAATTGAGGATGTCGGTGCACCTGGTGTAGTAGATCTGGTCAAAAGGATGAGCGTAGGACTCCTGAACAGTCACTGCGTAGCTGAGAGAGGGAAAGACCAAGGAGAAATTTGAATCTCTTAGTGATATAATATATATAATTAAAGTCATCCTGTGGACCCCTTGGGATTTTGCTGGGGCTACCCAGAAGCCTCAACTCCCTGGTTAAGAACCAACTGGGTCAATATATGGCTTGATACTAGAGCTGCACGATTCTGGATAAACTGAGAATCACGATTTTTTTTTGTCTCAAATAGAGATCATGATTCTCCCACAATTCTGAACTAAACAAAATAATGTGTGACAAAATATTATTGCTGCAGTCTATTTAAAAGTTTTTAATTATTTTGAATGAATTATTAAACATTTTAACATACACTGCCAGTCAAAAGTTTTTGAACACTAAGATTTTTAAAGTTTTTTAAAGAATTCTCTTCTGCTCAGCAATGCCTCCTGCATTTATCTGATCCAAAATACAGCAAAAGTAGTAATATTGTGAACTATTTTTGCAATTTAAAATAACTGCTTTCTATTTGAATATATTTCAAAATGTAATTTAATCCTGTGACCAAAGCTGAATTTTCAGCATCATTACTCCAGTCACATGATTCTTCAGAAATCATTCTGATATGCTGATTGCTGTTCAAGAAACATTTTTTATCATTATTTTTATCAATATTTAAAACACTTGAGTAAATTTTTTCAGGATTCTTTGATGAATAGAAAGATCAGTATTTATCTGAAATAAGTTTTTGTAACATTATACACTATGATTATACCATTCAAAAGCTTGGAGTCAGTATTTTTTTTTGGGGGGGGGGGGGGTATATAAATTAATACTTTTATTTAGCAAGGATCCTTTAAATTGATCAAAAGTACGATTATGACATATTTCAGATAAATGCTGTCCTTCTGAACTTTCTATCAAAGAAACCTGAAAAAATCTACTCAACTGTTTTCAACATAATAATAATAATAATAAATGTTTTTTTGAACAGCAAATCAAAATATTAGAATGATTTCTGAAGGATCATGTGACACTGAAGACTGGAGTAATGATGCAAAAAATTTAGCTTTGAAATCACAGGAATAAATTAAATTTTAAAATATATTCAAATAGAAAGCAGTTATTTAAAATTGTAAAAATATTTCAAAATTTTACTGTTTTTGCTGTACTTTGGATTAAATAAATGCAGGCTTGGTGAGCAGAAGAGACTTCTTAAAAAAACATTAAAAATCTTACGGTTCAAAAACTTTGGACTGGTAGTGTATATATAACATGTTTAATACACCAATTTTTAATATTAAAATTATGAAAAAGTTGTTTGAATCAATGATTCAACGACTCACTCATAAACCTACTTCACTTGTTTCATTACTGGATGAATCAGCGTTTTTGAATGATTCTCTTGAATGAATAATTAATTCAGTGACAAATACATTTTTAAGTCACTTTTAGTGAAACAATGCAATCGACACAAATGTTATTTGAAGCGTAGTTACTTTCAAAAGGGGATTTGCTTTTTTTTGATCGCTGCCATAGACGTCAATGTTTATATCTGAACTATAAACTTTCACACCAGTATTTCTGTGATAATATGAATGACTGTAAGACAAAAATAATACTGTGTAGTTGAAAAGGCAGTTTGTGAAGATGTTTCTTAACCAAACATGGTAAGTAACTGCTCTCTCTGTGTCCGCGGCAGTGCAAACACAGATTTGAATGATCCGGTAAGGCTTTGTCAAAGGTTTAATAGACTCGGGGAATCGTTGTCATTTAGAAATGAGATCGTGTAGGTGTCTGAATCGAGATCACAATCTTTTAACGATTAATCGTGCAGCTCTACTCGATACCTTACACATTTCTGCTGTAAAGTACATTAAATGCATACAGTACATACTTGTTTTATTTTTTATTTATTCATTTTGAAAAAAAAAACGTATAATTGCCTGTTTAATGGCAGTTTTCCATTGTGACAACGTAGCCCATACAGCATAGCAACATTCCCTGCTATTGGTCAAAACGTGTTAAAGGAACTGTATATTTGGTCCTGAGCATTAAGGGTGCAAAGTTTGAGCTTTTTTGTAGTCAGGACATTTACGTATTTGCATATACAGCAATAAACCTACCCCAAGAAATAGTCACTGGAGTAAAAAGTGACAACTTGCCATGTGGGACCCCTACCTGAAATTGCCCAAACATGATTATGTTGTAGAGAAGCAAACAATTTGCTGGTACCGCTGGTAATTAACTGTACCGTGAAGGTACTTTATCCCAAAAAACAAAACCATAACATACTCAAATGTAATATTCAGACAAGTATCCATCTATTTAGCTTGAAGTTCAAAACAACTTGTTATCTCTAATAATAACAAGACTCCCTTCCAGAGCTACAGCAAATCTAGAAAAACAAGATTTAACTTCCTTGAAAAAACATTACAAAACTGTTGCCAACAAAATGACATTAAAGCTCCGATGTATTCTCTTTCAGGGAAGCAATGCTAAAACTCATTCATCTCCGCAGTCCTCTGTCCTCCTCTCTGCAGGGGCAATTGCTCCTGCTTATTTGTCATAACTGATAACACCATTTACAAACAATAATTTTTCAGGCAATACGTTCAGTCAAAACAGATTGTTCTGGTCAACTGGATGCTGTTCTGCCTGCTTTATTTTAGCAACTTATCCTCACTCTCGCTCCCTCCCTCACACACACAAGGATAATAATAAGAACATCAATATTGTTTTGTGTGTTTAGTGACTGAACCTAATACCTGCAGGCAAGTGTAACCAGATCAACACTCCCAAACACAATCCTTTACATCGCTTTAGCTGTGCCATTAAAAGTGAATACAGTCAATACAGGAACAAACAAATGTAAATCCCCTAAATCTCTAAGATAACAGAATAGAACTGAAATACACATTGTGTGTGCTTTTCGACTAATCCAAACAGCTTGTAACCACTTACATCCCACCTTATACAGAACAAACGTTTAGCCCAGTTGTTCAAAATATTGTTGATTTTTTTAGTAATAAAATATTTTTTCAGCAAGTAGCAGTTAGCTTGACAAACACATTAAGTTGTATTTAACATCACATTCAAATGTTTGTATTGGCAATATATAGACGGGCACTTAAGAGAATACATACATACAGCTTTATATCAAATCAAACAGACTCCTAAACAGTCCTCTCTGTCAGACGTAGCATTGGAAAGTCCAATGCATTCTAGTGAATCAGTTTGTTTGGACTGTTCGAATACATGAACTGCTTTAAAACAATACACCAATTCGAGCCCCACCAAATATTAAATTAAATGCTCATTGCTATGTATTTAACTCAGTTACATAAATTACGGTGTATTCTAGTGTATTTATTGTTGTAAATGTATCTCTTCAAGTTGGATGCATCCTAACTGAGATTGTCTTATTTTATAGTTTAATTTATACTACTTTTTCAAAATAATAGCTTGGCTGCAGTTGAACGATTTTATATTATGAGTAGCCTGTAAGCAGCACCACAACATTGTTTTTAAAGTTTTAAAATTTAATAATAATATTATAATTAAATTGTATTATTAATTTTTTTTTTGTAATATCAATACTAATGACACTTACTATCATTAGTAGAAGTTGTGATATTGTTAATTATTTGGAATATTATTATTATTTCTGATTAAGAATATTCTCATTAAGTATTCATACAATGTACAATTCACGTATGATAAATAAATGAATAAATTAATTGATTAATTTCAGACACTTATCATGTTTACAGTGAACACTGCCACAACCCATTATAACTCAAACAATCACAGACATAAATCAGATCGCTGTTAAATTACAATCCTCTTTTGTAATTTACATCCTTCTGGCATGTCGGAGAGGAATAACTACACTGTGTGAATCCTGCAATGGATAAACGGAAGGTAAAATGGAGTTTAACACGAGAGTGCCCCTCTCTCACCTCTCCCAGTGACTGCAGACATTGGGGTCATCTGGGTTGAGGCTCCATGCGCTGATAATGAGGCCCAGAACAGCCAGCACAGGCAGGGCTAATGGGTAGGCCCGTACCGGCCCCATGGCTCCTCCTGAGAGAATGAGAGTGAGAAAGAGAGAGAGTGCGAGAGAAAGAGACAAGGACACTTTTTGTCCTTTATCATTCTTCTAAATTGGAGCCCTTGGAACATTCTTGGAAGTGCAGTGAAAAGAGATGACTTTTTAAGAATAATATCAAGAAATGTTACAGAAATTCGATATGTGTGTCTTTATCATCAACTGACCAAAATGGGTGAATACCCAAAGTGTAATGGCAGATGGCTGATATAATGGTGTGAAATATGTGTGATACAGACTAATACAATTTAATTAAATCAAACGAGATGTACGCAAACACTTTTTTTGCACAATAAGGATTAGTTCACCCAAAAATGAAAATTCTGTCATTAATTACTCACCCTCATGTCGTTCTAAACCTGTAAGACCTCCGTTCATCTTCGGAACACAAACTTAGATATTTTTGATGAATTCTGAGAGCTCTCTGACCCTCCCATAGACAGCAATGTAATTACCACAATCAAGGTAGAGGCCTGCACTCCCGCGGGACCCAACGCAACAGGGTGTGGTGCGGGACAACTCTTGATGGGCGAGTGCAGGTGCGGACGGGAAGAGACTCGTGTGTGTGCAGGATGCGGGAGAATAAAATGATTCGCGGGACTCCCGCAAAATAGAAATTATCTAAACATAAAATGTAGGGATGATTCACATGCAAATGACTTGTTGCACTTATGAATATATATATATATATATATATATCAGACATATTAAGAGCTGAATTACCATTGCTTTATATTCTGAAATGTAAAATAAATATTTAAATTAATATAAAACATCAATTTGTAAATGCACCTGTGTGCAGGCATTTTTAGTATTTTATACATAAGATAAGATACAGTAAGAACATGAACAAAGAAACAAAGTAAAACAAACTGACAAATTCAATAAAACAAATATACAAATTAAATTAAATAAACAGTGTTGTCATTTTTCCAAGAAGTTCTACTAACATTACTGTTTAGGTAAGTAATAGCCTACAAAAGAAATCTAAAAGTAATCAAATGTAAATGAACACTGCATAGTTTTCAGTGTATGTAATGCTTATTAAAGCTATAACTTTATTCAGATTCAGAGCAGATTTGCATTTTGATGGCCCAAGCGCCAGTCTGTCACTTTAAGACAATATATTGACACACATCGGATTTTCTCCCAACTGTTCTCCTCCACTTGACATAAACTGTGTAAACAATGAAAAATTCACTATTTGTCGTGTATGTTTTGCATGATGATATGATGAATGGATGGTTAATTTTTAACAGCAGATTCAGTGACGTTAGAGCTGATCTGCGCCTCACTGAATGCATCTTCGGTGCGTTACGGCTCCACGGGATCGCGGCCGCTCTATGCTTGTGTTTATATCAGCCAGCCGCGGCATGTTTCAGAAGTGGCTCTCCACGCTGCTTGGCTAAAAATAGTCTTTTATGAGTTGTCACAGTGTGGAGGATTGAACAAAACCTCTTCAGAGCCGTAAGGGATAACGGTAACATAACATGCTCATCGTGGGCTGCTTTTAAATTAAAATTTATTTACAACACAAAATATCTTCTTTGGCCATATTAGCCTACTCAATAGCATTAACACAGGCTTCACTCCTTTCAAACTTTATCTGGAATGTCACCGTTTCTGTCACTGCAAATTCCCGATCAGGCGAACGAACACACACACACACGAAATCGTCTGCCTCATGAAAAAAATTTATTTAAAAAATTTTTTTGTTAATATTTGCATAATTTATGATTTATTTTATCCACCCGCGACCCACCCGCAAATAATCAGAATGCATTTTTATTACCCGACCCACGGATTATCTGCAGCGCCCGTGGATATAGGAAAAGCAAAATATGAAAATATGTTTGCTGCGTAAATCAGACGGACTTACTGAAAAAGCAAATTCTCTGCCAGCAGGAGGTGCTTTAAAGCGGGAGAGACAGAGGGTTCCCCAGTAAATGGCTGTACACAAAGCAGCACTGAGCTCACAAACGCTGCTTTATCATGCATATAACATGCAAGATTAAATGACATCGAAAATTTTCGAAAGATAGTCTTCCTTCAGAAATACAGTGATATAAAAACACCCGCGCCTCGTTTTGATTTTTAAACGTGCAGCACTTGCTCATGTTTATTCAACGAAGCCTTTTGGAAAATCAGTCCGTTTTGATATTGTGGCGAGCGCCACAAATAAATAAATGTATGGGAGACACACCCGCACAACCACCTGAGCCCAACTTCAGTCTACTCATCACCTTAACTTTAACTGCGTTTGTAGCCGGTGTTCTGACAAATAATGCTACCTATCAGATTATGCTACAAACACTGTATTTATCCTACTGTAAGGGTAGGTTTAGGGTTGGGGTAGGTGTACATGTTAATAAAGCCTCACACCTTATTAATATCATGCTGGAAGCAAAATCTGATAGGTAGCCATCGAATTATGCTACCATCTGTTTTAATGGGATGTAGCAAAATCTGACAGGGTAGCACAAATCGTCAGAACACCGGTGCCATAGCCAGACTGATAAACAAACACAGACCGGAAATTAACTTCAGGCTAGGCGTGTGCGCCAGATGAAACCGTCTATATAAAGCTTGAAGCATCAGAATCGGCATCAGTATCGGCCGATCACCATGACAAGAAATCGGTACTCAGTATTGGCTGCAAAAATCCTGATCGGAGCATCCCTATAGATTACTTTTATGCGGGCTTTTGCGGGCGGGAGCGGGACAAAATATGAATGTTGCGGGCGGGCCCAGATAAGATATTTTTCTGCGGGAGCGGGTGGGCGTGGGACAAAATCTTGTGGGAGTGGGACTGAAAAATCCGTCCCACGCAGGTCTCTAGATCAAGGTCCAGAAATGTAGCAAGGAGATCGGTAAAATAATCCATGTGACATCAGGGGTTCAACCATAATTTTACGAAGCTACGAGAATACTTTTTGTATGCAAAGAAAACAAAAATGATTACTTTATTCAACAATTCGTCTCCTCCGCATCACCCTGGTGCCATTTTGGAGAGTATCCAAATCTCCTTGCTACATTTCTGGACCTTGATTGTGGTAATTACATTGCTGTCTATGGGAGGGTCAGAGAGTTCTCAAACATATCTTAATTTGTGTTCCAAAGATGAACGGCGGTCTTACAGATTTAGATTGACATGAGGGTGAGTAATTAATGACAGAATTTTCATTTTTGGGTGAACTAACCCTTTAATAATCTCAAAATGTCCAAATATTGTGTGATTCATTCATCTGGTCGATACACCAGTCTTTATGCACATTATACTCACACATACTTGTGTTACTGTGTATGTTCTGTAACACTTAGCACAGGATATTAGTCCCATGACAATGATGAAGGACTCTTTAAGACCACACAGGGTGAACCGTTTGTTTAAACTGTCAAGATATTTCATTAGACACATGATGGGAGATGAGGATGTGTGTGATGAATTGACATGACAGAGACAGATGTAGAAGGGTACGTGAATGACACACTGCTCAAGCATGGGCCAGTGAAGCATGAAAGCACTGATTATGTTAAACGGCAGGGGGTATCGCAGAAGGACGCCAGAACAACAGTTTGCTTGATTCTAGGCAACTCTTATGTATCTGATCAGAAAAGAAGCACTATTGCAACCACTAACATCCTGGTAAGTGAGTGTGTTTGTGACATTTTTATGATTTTGAACTTTGTTTGGACTCTATACCTAATCTGTTAACCTTGTTAATGATTTGCATGACGTGTCTAATAAAATTGGCTTCACTCACTTGCCAATCTGAGACCATTGAAAGGTCTTCACAGGTCATTCTCGCGTGAGAGAAAATTAATATTGATTTAACTTCCACACTATATAATAGTTCATTCAAAGGCAGAGACTGAAGTCATGCTCATTTCTGTAAAAAGGTTAATTTACAGTCACCCTTTGAAGGCTTCGTATCATTCCTTACAGCTGTAAGATATCTCTATTAGAGTAAAGCTGTTATGATGTTCTGCTCAGATGTACAAACAGCTGTTCCCAATGACAGCTTGGAAGTTAAAATTATGCACTCTGGTTTCATTTGCATTCCTAGGTAGGTGGATATTTTTGCATGCTTGTATAGACTTTGAAATGTACAATAACGTAAAAGATGTAAAATCTTTACGAATCTTCTGATGATTGGTCAGAATCGTAATTGATAGAACCTTTACAAGAGTACCGCAGAACTGATTTCAACACTGAGACACAACCTATAGCAGGAAACTTTAGGAACTTTGTCTAAGACCTCTATTAGCAATTTATTCATAAATAAAATACAAAAACACTGTTAGTGTTACAGTCATTTACTCACCTCTGTTACAATGGTTCAGGAAAGTATAAAAAACGTCTGTATATACATGAATTAAATTAATCAAAAGTCACAGTAAAGACAATTATAATGTAGTAATATTAGAATTCTGATCTTTTGAAATTTCTGTTCATCTATGAATCTTGAAAAAAAAAACTGTATTATGGCTTCCATAAAAATACTAAGCAGTTTTCAACTGTGATAATAACAAGACATGTTTTTGAACACCAAATTAGCATATTAGAATGATTTTTGAAGGACTGTGTGACACTGAAGTCTGGAATAATGGCTGCTTAAATTTTGCATTCTACATTGCCATTACAAGAATTTATTACATTTTAAAATATATTAAAACAGAAAGCACTTTCTTTTAATTGTAATAATATGTCACAATATTACAGTTGTTTTTACTGTAGTTTTGATAAATGCAGCATCTGCGAGCATAAGAGACTTGCATAAAATATCTTACCGACCTCAAACTTTTGAGCAGTAGTATATGTTGAAACTAAATTTAAAAGTTAGATGAGGTAGAAACAACTCTTTAAAGTAGGAGCAAAAACCAATTGCAGGTTACTACTTTTACAGCGAGTAGCTGTGATTTGTCCTGCTAACCTTTTAACGCCAATTTTAAAGCATGACATTTATTGACAACACTGTGTTGACAACATAAGTGACATCCAAATTATAGAAGTAAATGTAGAATGTCTGCTATAAACATACATAGATGGCAAAAGCAATAAAGTTTTAAGGCATGATCAGACCACTTCTTCTGTAATTAATTCCATGTATTATGAATCACTGATTTGCACCGCAAGATAACTTAGCCTTTAATCAAAATGCATCTGCGGCTCTGTTATCCCCATAGACTTGCGGTGGTTCTCGAGCATGAAAAAGATTATACATTTGCCATGGCTTTAAGTAGGAGTACCATAATGAGGCATCTGACATCAAATTATTCTGTGCTTCCTCTTGAAGTGCAGGTGACTCTAATGAACACTGATTTCTAAGAATTAAAGCTGCGTGGCTCCGACTGATATAATGGTGATTGCGAACGAGGAGAGACAGGAGCAAAGGCGATGGATCCTGGTAGGACTCACCTCAGACCAAGGCCTGCAATCCCTGGAGATGTCTGCTGTGGAAGATCACTGCTTGCCTGAACCAGACAACCAGACACAGAAGAGCAGGAGACCAGACAGACCGATAATCAGACTCAAAGCAAAGAGAGGGCACCTGGGTATTGAGAAAGAGAGAGAAGAAACAGTTGTTCAGCTTTAGAACAAGAAAAGAGAATAAAAGATTGGGGAAAAGGGACACTCAGGAAAGGGACTCAAGCATTAGGAGATCCCCAATGCAACAGCTGCTAAATCCCCGATTTTAAATCTAAACCGCACCTTCAGTTTGGAGGGGATGAAATATTGGGCTTATTCACCTCCTGCTAACACACAAGGGTGAGAGCTTACATTACCTTAAGAGCATGGAGTGTCAAAGCCTCTCATCGCCCCACAAGAGCATTCTCAACAATAGCAAAGGAGAGCAAGCTATCCATGGCCATTAACGACACAATGACAAGTACCGCTGTGCCAACAGCTCGGGTCTAACTAGGGGCCTCGTATTCCTCAGCCTCATTACGCGGATCTTCATTATGCCTGCGTTAGGCCGTGGGTCATCTCTGTCGGGTTCAGGAAAAAATGAGAAAAACAACACTGCGGGTGCAAACAAAAGATTCCGTTTCCTCGCTGTGATCGAGATTCATTATTTATGCTCCTTCTCCTTCAGACTCAGAAGAGGCCAGGGCAGAAAGCCGCAGGCGAGGACACGGAGTGGAACAAGAGCAGGAAGAAGAGCTGGAAGCACACTGGAGGGGACAGGCTGTCTGGATGTGACTTCTTCTACCAATGTTCTGTCTACATGTTGAAAAGTTCCGCGGTCAGCCTCTATAGCTACTGGGTCTTGTTTGTCTGTCTAAGTAGTCCGTGGAGCATCACTGAGACACAGGATACTAAGATGTGATGGAGGTGCAGTAATCCACGACTCTGTATCGCTGCTCGTGTTCTGTTGGATTTACATAAGATGTGTTTTTTAGAATCCCAAGGGGAAATTCTATGAACAAATGATGCTCTGAATTCTTCTGTCTATTAGTGGCAACAAGCCTAAGTGTGCAAAATGGGATTGCATATATTACCCCAGTGAGGCCCTCAGGGTGGAATGTATAGGCACATCACTGGACTCATTACAGAACATAATGAAGTGTGTAATTGAAAGCTAACTGAATGAAAGGTGAGTTAGATTGAACTGAAAGTGGAATTTCCATTTGAAAGAAGCTAACTCTGTAAATAATAAAACTGAACACTGTAGAACTGAACACTGTAGTATGACTGTATCTTGCTATCACAAAGCCACTCACATAGATTTACATTTTCAGCATCACAGTGTTGAATAAGTGTAATGGCTGGATTCGATTTTTAAATGACCCAAAATGGTAGTGTAGGTTATCAGCCAATATTATATACAGTTTTTAATTTATCGTATCAGCCAACATTCGATTTTGATGTTCTGGTGCCTTGTAGTTTTTAGTATTTAATTTTTATTTAGACAAAACTGTATCAAATTTTAATACCAGCCATTTATCATAATCAGCCATAACATGAAAACAATTAATCGGCTGAACGGTACTGAAATGTTCATATGTAAATCTCTACTATTAGTGAGGTAGTATTTGTTTAAAACATTACATCACACTTCAAGATTAATCTTTGAATAAAACCTCTCAGACAAACAGCTTAGTGTTATTGAAATGACAAAATGCATTAGGCTCTGTTCTGCTGCCATGTATTTCAATGGTCGTAGTATTACATGACAACCATGAGACTAATGGGTAACTAAAAGTATTTCACCCAAGACCGTGATACTGAAATATGAAGCCATTCCATTTTACTTCTCATTAATGAGTCTGTGCACATAGAACAATAACCTAAAACTCAGATCAATATGGTGGGCCTCAATGTGTATTTGTTGTCTGCCTGGCATTCACAATAAGAACAACATGTTTCATTGTCTCCATTTCACACACTAAAGATCCTCTTCATAAAACTAAAACTCCCTTTTGGCTTCATTTATCCTGCTGCACTTATTTTTTAGCTTTGGGATACAACAATGCAGTAGTCTTCATAGACATTGTGGTGTGTAAATAATGAAAAGTGCCAGGTGATACTGCTCTGTGTCCAGACTCTTGAGAGAAAAAGGATCCTTTAAAATACTCAAACCAACTCTGTATTCCCACATTGTCAACCAAAGAAGACATTGACATGATTCAGGACATGCACGTATTAGAGCTCAATGCAATTAACCAACCAATTCCCTGATCCCCCTGCATCGGAGCCCCTCTGTGAGTGATGTTATGGGTCTGCTGGCAGCTCTCTCAACAATACAGTAAAATCAACCCATCCACTCAGACAGGAGTCATGACCACATCTTAAGTTTATGTCAGCATGTCACCATGCTATGGTTATATATTTCTGTCCTCATTTAAGAGAAGCTACTGACCATTTACATATAATCATTTAGAGACTGAAAGGGTTGCTGACGTTGGAGTGAAGACGCAGATTAGAACCGCTGACATGATACTTTCCGTGAGAATTTCAGTAATGACTGATTTCATTTACAGCACAATGTTCTACTGTACTATACACATTTCCACACATCACATGATTTCTGTCTTCATACACAAAACTAGATTAGTTTTGTTAACACTAAATGCACCAGTTACAGCGATGTTTAAACTGCAAGCCTGATTCTCAATTCTCAAGTTTTTAAACGTGGCCAGTATCAGATTTGTTTGTGAACCGGTCACAGTCTTCAATTGGCCCGCATTTGCAAAACAACAATAACAAAGATGGCACACAACACACTGTCAAAAAGAAGTAAACATAGAAGCCACTGAAGCCAGTGCTTACGCGTTCATTTATAAGGTCTTGTGCCGTGGAAGCCAGTCAATCTGTGCGCAGACGATAATTAGGACAAAGAGGTTTTTTTCTCAGGTTTTGTTTGTGGTCACCATAATACTTGAGTTGTAACACCTCTCTGTCCCTCCACAGAGTACCTTCACAGCTGTCTTCCATATTGACCAAGTGACCAAAGAACTACCAAAGTGTAAAATCTTTGAATTGACTCCCATCAGCAAAGAATTGTGATGAATGTCAATCCAAAGTGAGATAAAAGTCTCATGAATTCCGATATGACTGTTCAGACTGAGGTCGCATTAGACCTGTATCTGAATTAGGACCACATATGGAAGTAGAAAAGATTGAATTGAAAAGATCAGATTCCATGTGGTTTGTGTTGGATTTTTTTTTTTAAAGAAACAGATCTGAGTGATCTCTTATGCTCACCTAAAATAATATTCAGTATCACATGATCAGAAAGAATTCTAATATGCCGATTTGATGCTCAAGATTATTATTATCAGTGTAGAAAACAATTGTGCTGCTTAATATTTTGTGGAAATCGTCATTTATTTTTTTCAGGATCCTCAAAAATAGAAATGCTATTGATAAAAACAGCATTTATTTGAAATAGAAATCTTCTGCAACATTAATTTATTTATGGTCATATTTTATCATTTTAATTCTTCTTTACTGAATAGAAGTATTAATTTATTAAAAAATAAACAAAATCTTACTGAACTTCAATCTTTTGAACAATACGACTTATACTTTGTTTTTATATCACTGATTTGTTTACATTTTGTAAATCCAAATTCATCTAAATTCAGACTGATTACAGATTTTAAATGTACTGTTTATATCTACCTGCAGACCCACTGAAAATGTTTACATACATTTGCATCATACATATTCTGCACAATTTTCTGCACATATGAAGTGCAATATTTAGTGTCAATGTTACCATAGCACTGTAAAGCTTGTGAGACCTGTCAGTGTTCCTGTCACGAGAAAGCAACAGCGTGTTGACCCTGAGTGGTCAGCTAAATATCTACAGTGGATCTAAAATATGAATAGTTAATTATAACTAGTTATGGTTAATTATTCATATTTTCCATGAGCTGATTCGCTACAGCTTATTAAAGAATTTGGCAACTCAGTATGGCACCCTAGTGTATAATTGGCTGGTTTGCCTTAAATTATGCCAAGAAAGCTTTCTCCTCATTTTTCTTACTTTACTTAAAAAATGTGGGATTTAGAAGCAGCTTCTTGAAATTCTATCTTGCTTAAACTAAACCGCAATAATCTGAAAAAAGGTCATTTTTTTAATCTAGTTGTTGAAACCAGTCAGAATCAAAGTTTTGCATGCTAATTAATAATTAAAGGATTATTTAAGAAGCAAATAGAAAACATGATAACTGAGGTGCTTTTATGCTTTTCATTCCAACTCAGCCCTGCATGTAAACATATCTACTGAAGAACAGTGTGGATTCACAATAAGATGAGCAAATAATCATATTGCCGTAACTGGTGGTAACTCATGCAAAAATAATAAAGTACTCTGATTATGACTGTTTTCAACCAAAAGGTCACAGACATTCTCCCATGAACCATGTGATTGACCTGAAGGATCTAACTGTTAAGATAGCCTTGTCTTGTCTCATTTAGTAGCTTGGACCATTAAGAGTGCCATGGTCTGTTAAATTGCAGCAGCCAAGTAATTCCTTCTTCTATCTGAATGATCAGTGCGATTGTTTGGACCTAAGTGCTCATGCTTCCTTTACCTCTAAGCAATGGCTATCTGCACACATTAGTTCAACAGGTACTAATCTGGCAAATGCTTTTATACAAAAAACCCCCCCAAACAATATTTTACAAAGGGCAAACAAACAGAATCAACAGATAAGCCAATCTCTCGATCAGCAGCACTCTGTCCTGAATGAAGTAAGTGTGGATAAGAAAGCGTGGAACTGAAAAACACAGCGGGGAAATTTAGTGAATGCTCTAGGTCACTTAATTCTGGGGACATGGATTATTCATGGTGCAACCACTGATCATCATGACCCTCATAAATCAAAAAATGTGGCATCTCACACCACCACTGAGCCCGGTTACAGCCTGCTAATCTCAACGCCATCCTTCATAACTATAACCTTTTCTTATCTGCAGTCTGCACCCCAAAACAGACTTTCAGACTTTCACACTGATCTTACCTGTTTATGCAAAGAACAATGCAAACTTTATCTCTCCTGTCATGCTGTGTGCTCTACTCCTGCATAGGCTAGCAAAGGCCTCCATCATTCTAACTCAGGACACCTGGTTGCAACTTGCAGCACATTGGATGCCACAGGCTTAAAGGAGACTAAATATAATTTTAGCCATGTTTATCTTTCGTATTAACATCTATCCAATCACAAGCCATCAACTGAGACTATTATGCATCTAAAAAGGATCTTCAGTGAACACTTGTGATTGGAGGGTCTCTGATTTTGTATATACATCAATTATGTCAGTGCCTCAGTGCATATTGATGAATATCCAAAAAAGTAAACTTCACAAAAGATTTTGGACTCCATTCATGTTGGATATACAGTATATAAGCTCTTATTGGATATCTTATTGTGCATATACTCATTTCCTAAATTTTTACATTTATATGACCTTTTCTGTGATCTAACGATCAATTTAAAATTAACATTTACATTTTTTTTTCAATTGAAAATAAACACTAATTTAAAGGTAGAGTTCACCCAACTCTAGGTAGAGTGATTTTAAGGTAGAGAGAATTCTTCTTTTATTTTCCATAAAATAAAGAAGTCATACAGGTTTGGAACGACATGAGTGTGAGTAAATAATGACAAAAACTAAATTTTTGTGTGAACCATCCCTTTTATAATGCTGTTAAATGCAATTTTTAGCAGATCTGAGAAGCAATATCCTGTGAATATGTGAATATCCTAAATATATTATGGCATACATTATAATTTTGTGATTCTTAAATTCACCTCTAGCGTTTTAAACAAATGATTTAGCATTTTAGTATTTTACTATCCATTCATTTTAACATATCAGCAATAACATTCATATAATTATCAGCTTACTGGTATGAGACAGATTTCTAAAAATGGTGCATCCCTAAATTTTACCAGGTGTGAACAGGGCCTTAAATGTCCTGTGGAAAAAATAACTTAACCATCTTCAATAGACAACAGTGGGACAGCATTATAATGAAAGGCTGCTAAGAATATACTGTAACAACAGATCAACAACTTCACTTGAGCATAAATACAAAGAAAGCAATGATTACAATCATTGCTGAAGTATTAATGAAGAAAACAAGAAGTTGAAGGCAAAAAGAAAAAAAATCAGACAAGATCAACACTAATGAGGGATATATTTAACAGCTCTCTGCCTGTTAATGTACCTTGTGCTCATTTGCTTTTTCAGTATGTCAAATCCTATCTTGTGTCAAACACACCAAGTCTTACAGTCTTAATTAGATTTATTTTGAGCAAGTGACTGAGACCCTTCTTCCTGAACTCAGTGCTCCTCCACAGTTATAATTCACAATGTCTACATGAGCCTGAAAGAAACAGGAAAAAATCTTAATTAAGCAGAATAAAAAGTCAATAAGGTCGAATTACAGCCTCTCTGCAATCAAATGCATTTGTTTGTTTGATAATTCTGTAAAAATGAATAACACATAAGTTATTGACCAGTCTTCATACTGTCACAAGCTTTACACCCACTCAACCCTTCACAACGGCATCCTGCTGCCCCAGTCAGAGGGTAACAGCAGGGGTCCCTTGTCTCCTCAACAACCCCCAGCAGGTTCCAAACAAGCTCACCACAGCCCAGTCATTTACTTCCCCTGTGACTTCTCACATAATAATAGGATCATACGCATCTGGTGCATGTCATCTAGCAAATCAGAACAAATTAGCAGCGTGTCGGCGAAGGAGGCGGCGCTATGTTTGTATGCAAAACACCTTCACACTTTCAGGTGCAGCCTTGAAACAGAAATGATAGTGAAATATTAAAGCTCTTAGGGTCTGGTTGTAGTGCCATGCAGTGGTGCATACAAAAGGTGATCGGTTATTGCTGCAGACTCTCGGGCCAGGGCTTAAGTCAGTACAAGCGCAGTAGGGCAAGGTGTAGAGATGGGTGGAGAGGAAAAGGTGAAAAGGAAAGATACAGAGAGGTAGGGAAGCAGGCTGAGCGGCTCTCCGTGAAATGCTGAAACAACAGCATGGCTGCCAGAGCAATTTTACAGCTCAGTGGGTTCACACTTCAGCAGTCGCCCTTCCAACTCTGAACATCCAAGTCCATTCTGTGTCTTCATTTATTTGGTGTCAGCGTCTGAGGACGCGCAAGGCTCTGCATGGATCGGGAGCCCATCCCAAATGTCTTCGGATAAGTGGTGTGTGAAGCTGACAAGAGAGCGGAGAGAGGGGAAAAAAGGCATTATTCAGCTTCCCGAAACCAGGCTACGGGTGACTCTCTTCTACATTCGGCAAATCATTATTAATGAGCTTTGAACACAAAATATACACCCAGGTCAGCCTCAGCACATTTGCTTCAAACTTGATTTAAGTGAAGCGGTCCATCTTCTCTTAGTCTTTGCAGGACAGATAAATGCATTTGGTCTAAATCTAAATGTCCAGCAGAAATAACAAACGGGGGTGGCGATCTATGGTGTCCCTCAGCGTGGAGGCCGAACATCAAAATTTGACTTAAGTGCTACAATTTCTGGGCACATCATGAATTCTACAAAACAAGCTACTGTGTAAAAATAGCTCGCTACATGGCTTCCCCCTTTAAACTTTGACTTTTGTCAAGGTCAAAGCTGTGAGCTAATGGCTTATTAACCTGGACTGTTGCTACTGCACCACTGACAGGGAAGTAAAAACCTATGATTGTGATATGAGTGTGTGAAATATGACAGTATGATTGGGGTACTTAAAAGACTAAGAATAAGCTTGATATGTCCTGGCTTTAGAGAGGTGACATATTCAATCCATCTACTGTACCCACACTATTAAATATATATGCTCAATTCATTGCAAAGTCCTCCTTAAAGTCCTTGAGCAGCGTTGGGGGGGTAACGTTTTACTAGTAAGTGACGTTACATATTGGATACTGCAGTTTTAGTGTGTCGTACATAAATTCTAACTAGTGAGTGCGTCTTTCATTCCACTCAGAAATTTGTTTTTAGCATAGCGACTGTACTCTAAACTGATTAAAAGGGTGTCAAAATAATTTTCACTCAAAAATTACAAGTAAACTTCAGAAAGTTTAAGTAGAAGAACTGAAATAGTTTTCTTGTAAAATGCACTCCATTAACTTTGCATTATTTACATCTACAAAAAAATTATAGTACAGAGAAGAGTCTCAATTTTGTCACTTGACAATGTGAAAAAAATGCCACAAAAGTGCATTATTAAAGGGGGCATATGATGCTATTTTAAAGATCATTATTTTGTGTATTTGGTGTAACAGAATATGTTGACATGCTTTAATGTTCAAAAAACATATTATTTTTCAAAGACTGTACATTATTGTAGGTCCTCTATGCCCCACCTCTCTTTCAACAAAGACCCCTCCTTTGACAAGCGCAGTCTGCTCTGATTGGCCAGCTGACCCAGTGCATTGTGATTGGCTGAACACCACAAGCACGCGTTGGAAATGTAATGCCCCTTACCATAATCGCTTCAGCTTTCAAAGTAAATATCAAGACAGTTAATAATGTCGTTAGTTTTACCATCCGTTCAAGCCCGAAAGGGCAACAGAGTTGTGTGACAGACACAGTGATGATGCAGTACACAAGCCGCGGTTAAGACAGCTGACGTGCTATGATTTGTGACAATTTATTGACGAGCCGGCTAAGGTGCGGCCAACTGAATGCGCTGCTTCTGTGCCGCTCACTGCACAGAACAGACGCCGAGAGAGGTGACACTTCTCCGGGAAAGTCAGACCTCGGATTCGCGGGACAGCACTGGCGAAATCTTCTAACTGAACCATAGTTAAGGTTTATCCAAAAAAGTCGCTAGGTTTGTCAGTATGAATATTCTATGGAAAAAAGCAGCTAAAAGGGTCTGAAAGTTGCTAAATCTAGTGTTAAAGTCGCGCTCGTGTGTGTGAGACGCGGGAGCTGATGGCAGGGGGCAGTGGATATTGTGGATGAGTTCTTCTGTGTCATCACGTTCGATTAGTTATACAGCTTCAGTTTCGAACTTTCACGCTTAGTAACACATGCAGCTGTTCCCTCACCACAGTGCAACAGTGAAAAGCCTTTCAAAAGAGAAACCCCTTTCAAACAGTGTCGCGTTCCGAACGTTGTTTAAGCGACATACTTACGTATTGCGGTATTTTAAAAATTAATATCATAACAAAAATAAACACCGGTATTCGGTATGAACCAGTATACCGCCCAGCACTAGCATTAGCACAAATGTTTCTCAGAACTTGGATGAGTGACATAAATTTGAGAATTCATTAGGAACAAATGTAGTCCATAGAAAGAAACATCTTAGAAGAATCATCTGATGAACATTATTGCAGTCTTGTGCAAAGTGAGGTAGGGCGATTAATCTCGCACCTCTTCCACCACCGTGGATTCCTCCGCACAGGTCATTACAAGGGGTCCCTCATCACACACAGGCAAACAAATGAGCCATTACTGCCATCACTCAGGCTCCAATTAAACAACCCATGCAGCCCCTGCTCCTCACAATCACTGCCAATTAAGGCCCAACTGTGTGAATTCCAACACCACTAATTACATGAATGTGATAGAACTTTCTGACATTCCTCTCTAAAATGAATTTACAATATTGTTCAAAATTTATAATTACATGTGCTCTGCCCAACGTAAGCCACCCTGAGCCTTCATGTGAATTAAATCACGTTTTCAAAGGTTTAAAGCCAAAAACTCACAAAGAACATTTCAAGGTAGTGCAATTATTAAATCAAGGTAAATGTGTCTTGTCTAGGTGTAATTTGCAGTAGAACCAAAAGCAGAAATGTTAAATATTTAAAAGCCAATGATTAAATCTTACCTTAAAGGGGTCATATGATGCGATTTCAAGTTTTCCTTTTTCTTTGGAGTGTAACAAGCTCTTGGTGCATAAAGAAGATCTGTAAAGTTGCAAAGACTAAAATCTCAAATCCAAAGAGATATTCTTTATAAAAGTTAAGAGTCAGCCACGCCTACCTAACTAACATATCTAACATATCTACGTCACTATGTGGAAATATTAGCATAATGCCACCCAAATGTGCATGCAAAGAAAGAAGGCGTGGTTTCAGGAACCACAGTAATGTTGATGCAGCCATGTCAGGGAGAGCTGTGTGTTTCAGTGCGAAAGCAAAAGCACTTTATTTGGCCTTCCGTAAGTAGATGCAATTAGGAATCATTGGTTAAGATTTATTTACAACAGAACAGCACAACCCAGAACGCATTTTATGGACGACAGTTTTTTGAACCTAGAAGAGTACAAGGCTGGCTGTGCACAAAGGCTATTTCAAAATTTAAATTCTGACTTTGCTATGATAATCTGGCGCTTCCGAATCAGCGACTGTAAGAATGTTTTGTTATTACTTTAAGTATTTGCTTTTGACTGTTTTGCGCAGCGCAGACTAACGCGTCGTGTGTGTGTGTGAGGGGAACAGGGTCACATCACAGGAGAGTGAACTGCCTGTCAGAAATCATATCACGTCAGCTGTCTTAACCGCGGCTTGTGTACTGCATCATCACTGTGTCTGTCACGCGACTCTGTTGCCCTTTCGGGCTTGAACTGATGGTAAAACTAACGACATTATTAACTGTCTTGATTTTTACTTTGAAAGCTGAAGCGAATGTGGTGAGGGGCGTTACATTTCTGACGCGTGCTTGTGGTGTTCGACCAATCACAATGCATTGGGTCAGCTGACCAATCAGAGCAGACTGCGCTTGTCAAAGGAGGGGGCTTTGTTGAAAACGAAGCGTTTGAGAGAGGCGGGGCATAGAGGACCTACAATAATGTACAGTATTTGAAATATAATGTGTTTTTTGAACATTAAAGCATGTCAACATATTCTGTTACACCAAATACACAAAATAATGATCTTTAAAATAGCATCATATGACCCCTTTAATATCTGAACACTGGACCTCATGAAGTGGCCCTTAAAGGGGTCATATGATGCTTTTTTAAAGATCATTATTTGGTGTCTTTGGCCGAACACCGCAAGCACTCGTTGGAAACGTAACGCCTCTTACCATAATCGCGAGCTTCATCTTTCAAAATAAATGTAAAGACAGAGCCCGAAAGGGGAACAGAGTCGCGTGACAGACACAGTGATGAAGCTGGTATGTGTTTGCATTACACAAGCCACGGTTAAGACAGCTGACTCCACTGTGATGTGACCCCCTCTCTCTCTCGCTCGCTCTCTCTCTCTCTCGCTCTCTCTGTCTCTCTCGCTCTCTCTGTTTCTCTCGCTCTCTCTCTCTCGCTCGCTCGCGCACACACACACACACACGCATTTGAACAGTCAACAGCAAATACTTAAACTAATAACAAAACAGTAGCTGATTCAGAAGCGCCAGATTGTCATAGCAAAGTCAGAATTACCTCCTCTCCTAGGTTCCAGAAAATGCATTGCTGTTCTGTTGTAAGTAATCTTAAAGATTCCTAAATGCATCTACTTTCGGAAGGCCAAATAAAGTGCTTTTGCTTTCGCCTAGAAACACAGCGTCTCCCTGACATGGCTGCTTCAACACTAACTGCGGTTACTGAAACCACGCCTCCATTCTTTGCGTGAACATTTGGGCGGCATTATGCTAATATTTCCACATAGTGAGGTAGATATGTGGGGGCGTGTTAGAACGAGCCGTTTTAGGAGGGCATGGCAGAGTCTTAACTTTGTTAAAGAATATCTCTTTGGTTTTGAGACTTTAGTCTTTGCAACTTCAGGGATCTTATCTATGCACAATCAGCTTGTAACACTCCAAAGAGAAAGTAAAACTTGAAATCGCATCATATGACCCCTTTAAAAACACTACATTTAAAGATGAGTCCCAAAAAAGTTAAAATAACTTACCAGTAACTCTTTCACTCAATCTGTTCTTCTTCACTAACTCCCCAAAAAAAACAGATGGGAAGTAGTAGCTCTCATCACCACCTCCATTCTCATAAGCGAGACTGATAGGAGTAAGCGTGGCCTGGTCAGAGATCACTGAATTATTCATATGACTGGCAGGTGTTGTTGATAGGGCAGCTCTTCTGCATTTCCAAGTCCCAGGTGTGGTTTTAACAGCTCTATGTTCACAGCCCTGTCTATAGCTGCCATTGATTGCAGGCTAAAGACACTGCTGCTGAATAAGCAAAGGAGCTTTACATAGAGGCACATGGTGCACCGCACCAATAACACTATAGATCCATCACAGTCCATGACACCCACTGGTTGGGGGGCACCCTACTCTGATTTAGAGTTAGAATAAATGACATTCAAACAGGACTGTTCAGCATGACTGAAGCTAATCTAATATCCCACCGTGCCTCTGATGACCGCTGACTCGGGAGACACGGATTTGAGTACAATACAAAGCTTCAATAAAAAAAGCATCTGGACTCCGTGGAGTCATGCATAATAATGTGGCTCTGAACTAAGTGTTTCCCAAAACTTAAGAGAATGACATTTCTTTAAACCTCACATTTAAAGAACTGGATCACACTCATGTTTTGGTGGTTAAGGGAAAGTTCACTCAAAATATTCCTTTAAGGTGGTCTTGTATGCCCCTGTCATATGTTCTGGAGATTGGTAGGGGAATGGATATGTCAACTCACATGCATACATACACATATTGCAATGCAGGAAAGAAAAAAAACAAAGTTGTGAAAATGCCCATGGCACTACATACCATTAAAGGTCACAGTAGGTCATTTCTCAGAATCAACTGCCTCTGGCATATCAAAATATAAAGGCATAAATACCCTGTGCAGGCTTTTACATGGAGACCTTTTTCCATGTGAAAATAATGTAAAGTGCTTCCCTGGATGTATGTGCTGTGTAAGTACAGATGTGAGATTTTCATTAAAGCTGATTGATTAAAGTAATTGGCTGCAAATGCACATTCGTTGTGTATGGAATGCTCATTATAATGTATGTGAAATATTTAAAGCTAGCACCAGTCCTTTGTAACAAGCTCTTGTTTCATTAAAAGTTCAAGAAAGAGAGTTGCACCACCAGTTCTAGAAATAATGGAGAACTGTTTTCCTTTTTGCTCAGACTTTTAGATGTCATCAAACACACTGATCTCTTGTTAGCTAAATATCTTTGCAAAAAAAAGATGCATGAACTACAACTACATCTTGTACAAACTTGTATTATACATATATGTTCATAAATAATACAAGGAAAATTATATTGGCACCTAGTGATATTTTCTACTTATGGTCCTTCACACAGTTGTCAGGCCTAGGACAGGACAGAAGGAAACACCAAAAGCAATTTCCACCCAGGTGATCCCACCCCAGGGCCCCAGCGGGGTTTAGACGAGAAAATTAAACTCAACGCTGGTCCCGCTGCTTGAGAACTCCAGTCAAATGGACAGCCAATGTGCAGTCTTTTACCACTTCACAGAGAAAATATTAGCAGAATAAAGAAAGAGGTTTCCTGCAGGGTGTGGAGTGAAGCGGCTCACGCAGAATGGCTAATGTCCTCTCTCCTGAGTGATGGAGATGTCTGCAGGTTCAACTCTAACGACTCCCGGTGCCTGTGCAGAGAATAGTAATTTACCAATCACGCTGTCCATACTTGAACAGAGAGCATACTGGGTAAAAAAAAACATTATGATAAGACAGTCATGAGGCTTACCCATCAGTATGGTTAAAAAAGGCTGTACACATACCTCTCAAAAAACTAACTGAAAGCTACAGTCAGTGGAGGACTGAGAGGACTAGAACGTGCAGAACACAAAGTACAGAGAGGAAAAGACCTAGCATTACCCTCGGTACATCCATTAAGATGTCTCACAATACAAGACGGCTCCATGGTACACTGAGCTTGTTTAGGTCTCTCTATTGTGAGTGCTGGGACAGGAATAGCTTGAAGCAAAAAAGCATAAAGTTAATGGGGGACACACTCTCTGGGATTGCAATGGTAAATTATGACTCTCATAATATACAATTCAGGGGCACTCTTGGTTTACAGTAAAGGCTGGATGAAGTCCTTGGGCTATAGTGCTCATTATGGGTGCCGTAACTGAAAGCCTGTAATGTTAATGAATAACCAACTCAATCCAGATCCAAAATGATTCTATAACTCCACAGCTCCAGTGGAGCCAACAAGCAGATGGCCTGGTTTCTGTGAGCTACTCAATTTTGCATTAATGTAACCTTTCAATATAAGGAAAGATTTATATGCGCCATTAAAAACGATGACCCTTACCCAGTTCAATTACAAAACAGAGCCGTTTTAGTTTCCATGCTCGTGACGATCCCTCATAAGAAGCGTCGTGAGGCGTGATGACATCTTCCGAGAGTGGGTCAGGGAGGCTGTGCAGGTCTGAGAGCTGGTCTTTATGGTAATACCGCTCTGATTGAGGTAAGTGGCAGATGTAAGCAGGACCATCAGCAGTATTTGTAAAAAGTCAGTGGATTCTCGAGGGAGAACTGCTTGTCATTACAACCACCGGGAAAAGACCTGATGAGTGCATTATTCAGGACCCGGCAGAGCCGCAGCTAAGAGGTGTGGAGTTGGCATCAGAGAGATGAGCTCTATTGAGCCTTGCTATAAGCTCACATCAGTGCTTGTTAATTAGCTTTGCTTAAAGATGCTCACAGCCGATCTTTATTTGAATCTATTCTTGTTGCCTCCGAACTTACAATTGTGTGACTTATCATTCGCCATCTGCACTGAAAACCGCAGTAAGATATAATAGATTGTTTCACTCTGAATTCTCTACTTACTAGCTGGTGAAAGCTTCAGCATTCATCATACTAAGTATTGTAATTTCCTCCAGTCAGTGGAAGACCTGGGATTGTCTGGACATTGGTAGCACTGGAACTTTTCAGGGAGGGTTGCATGTTAAAACCAAATACATACACTACAGTTCGAAAGATTGGGCCGGTAATATTTTTTTTAATGTTTTTGGAAAGAAAATCTCTTTTCAGCAAAAAAAGAATTTTCAGCAGCTATTACTCCACTCTTCAATGTTACATGATCCTTCAGAAATCATTCTAATATCCTGATTTGGTGCTCAAGAAACTTAATGTAAATATTTAAATGTTGAAAATAGTTATGCTGCTTAATATTTTTTTAGGATTCTTTGGATACAAAGTTCAAATGAACATTCAAAAGAAGCATTTATTTGAAATATAAATCTTTTGTAACATTATAGTTGTCTTCGCTGTTGCTTTAATGCATCCTTGTTGAATAAAAGTATTAATTTATTATTTATTAGAAAAAAAGGTTTTACTGGCCTCAAACTTGATTGGCATTTTATATGCACATTTTGTAAAATCTTACATTCTAATCCTACATTCACCAGACTCTAGACTCATAGGGTGGAACATTTTCAAATACTCAAAACAAAATCTTTTTCATGTCTTGCCTTGTTACATTTATTTATTAATTATAAAGTATTTGATAATTTAGAAGCTAGTTTGCCCCTCTATCTCCCACTTCTATGTAACACATAGTCTCACTGCAAATGGCTGACTTTATTTGACACTAGTTTCTTTGCAAAAAAAAAAGTCATCTGAGAGTTGTCTAAACAATCTTCCTCTTTCAATTGTTCTGTTGGACAAATGCAGAACAAAATAATTGTTTGAATATTACTGAGCAGTAGGGATGCACCGATAGGATTTTTTGGGGCCGATACCGATACTGATTTTAACAATCACTTATTGGCTGATTCCGAAATAAAGTAAAACAAATGTAAAATAACACTTCACTGTATAAATAAAATACATATTAATCCTTCTTTATTGTAACAGACTTTACTATGATTAATCTTCTAATTAGTTTTTGTATACATTTTAATATTTTTTGTAAGTTTAAATATGTATGAGATCTCTATTACCAAGGCGGGACTCTTATTTTGACGGGTTTTCTAGTCTACGGAGCTCAGTGTTGCCAAGTCCGCGGTTTTCCCGCGGAATTGGGCTACTTTAACACTGTTGCCGTGGGTTGTTTTTCATGTCTGCGGGTTTAAGCGACCCCAATAATGTGATATTTAGCCCCTAAAATGTGAATTTTACCAGGGGAACCCCACCAAAAACATGTATTTACCCCACCGGTAGTGCTGGACGGTATACCGGGTCATACCGAATACCGGTGTTTATTTTTGTTATGATATTAATTTTTAAAATACCGCAATACAGTACACAAAACAAGTTTGTAATATCGGCCTTTTTCCTTATATAGCCGATATGCCGATGGTTGTAAATTGAGGAAAAATCGGCCAATACATCGGTGCATCCCTACTGAGTAGTCAACACGACAAATACGTGTTGCTGTTTCCTAAAGAAGTTTTTACCGTGTTTCATGCAAGCCCTTGCATTGTAACATAAAGTACAACTACAACACCAGTCCATTGAAAAAATCTGTCCCAGTCATTAACAAAAAGGCTTTGTTGGTCTTATTGTGCATGATTCATCTGTGGATTTTTTTGTGACAGCACTAAGGCTGGGTGATTTTTCAGATTTTATCGATTAATTCGAATTTAAAGATTTGCCATGATTTTATTTTTTTATACATCAAGGAATCACCATTTTGAATAGAAATATTACCAAACTTTAGAATTAGACACTTTGAAAATATGCCAATGTTAACAGTAAAGAGAAAAGAATGATCCAACCGCATGTCGGCGCACATGATTAACTGCTCACGTGTGCAAAGCTCTGTGAAGGACCATAAGTAGAAAATATCACTAGGTGCCAATACAATTTTCCTTGTATTATTTATGAACATATATGTATAATACAAGTTTGTACAAGATGTAGTTGTAGTTCATGCATCTTTTTTGCAAAGATATTAGCTAACAAGTGATTTGTTCAACATTTACATCATGTTGACAACTTCATGTATGGTGCACGTGAAATCGAAATTTCTTTACCTAGAGGATTAAAAAAGAAAAAGTTACTTGAATAATGTTGCCTGTACATTTTCAAGTTGACTAGTTAAAAATCATAAAAATCGAGAATTGGTCAAACATTTTGAAAAAAATCGTGATTTAATTTTTTTTTGCCATATCGCCCAGCCCTAGATAGCACCTTAAAGCCTACCAAGCACTCTATCTCTATACTTTTCTGTAATTAAAGACATGTTTGGCATGCCTCTTTCCAATTAGATTTGGGAATTTTCCTCCCAGTGGAAACGTAAACACTAACCTCTGGGTTAACATGGAGAAAAATCAGAATCAGAATCAGAATCAGAATGAATCAGAATGAGTTTTATTGCCAGGTATGTTTACACATACGAGGAATTTGTTTTCATGACAGAAGCTCTACAGTGTAACAGAATGACAGTGACAGAACAAAAACACAGATAATAAAAAATAGAACAAGTAACTAAGGAATAAAAATATACAAATCGACAATTGTATGTACAGGTATATAACAATAGACAGTTGTATGTACAGGTATATTATGTGCAAATTGAAATGTAGAGTGATTCTGCCAGCCCTTTTGCTCACTCTGGATGAGTACAGTTCTAAAACATCTCTGAGACTGAGACCAAGTACTGACACAAAGATCTTAATTGAAAGAACATAATTTGCCTTACTGAGACAGGCAATGACATGCAACATTGTAGTCCAGAGTGAAAATATAAAGACTAAGGTCAGAAGACAACGATAAGGAAATGAGAGAAAAGATCCATCCATCCCATCAAGAAAACTCTGGCTGTCCTTGATCTGAAACCTTCTGTGTATGCCATCAGAGAAAACAAGTAACATACATCAACGTTTTCAATTACAGAGCAAAAGCTGACCCAAGAAGGTTCAGCTAATGGCTTTATATTTTTCATTAACATTTCTTAATGCTCCCACTATGACCCCAGGGTATTTGTTCAGTGTACAATGTTCAATACGCTTTGGATAAAATAACATCTATCGGGCAGCTCATTAAGAAATCAGCTTGATTTGCAGAATAAAGGTCAGGTCTTACTATGCCATCGAAGGTTTCCTCTACTGAGCACTGTCTTCATTGCCATTGCTAAAAGACATGTTAATGTGTACATTGTGAGATATAGTTATGAGCTAATGTCAGTCCTCTGTTACAAGGTTTGACGGATCGATAAATTGCTGTTCACATCAAATCATATACTGAATACTACAACATGAAATACTGAATGCCATGCTACAAAAGAGATGACTGATTTCCTCTGAATTTTGACCTGCTTTAAAAAAAGAACAAACCAACAAATAAAATGTTTTAAAAAACATTACCAGAAATGTATAATCAAGCGAACTCAGCAGAACTCAAGTCCAATTTTATATGCCCATTCCCATTTAGAAAATGATTCATTCTTATTCTAATTGGCTGCTGTTTCACCCATAATTTTATGATTTACAAAGACAGTCTGTTTAATAATAAACGTACATACATTTAATAATAAACTTACATAAAACAAGCTACACAGGTAGTCCAAAATGCAGTGGCTAGAGTCCTTACCAGGTCAAGAAAATATGATCATATTACCCCAATTTTACAGTCTCTGCACTGGCTACCTATTAAGTTCCATATCAGTTACAAAATATTATTACTTACCTATAAGGCCCTTAATGGGTTAGCTCCTGCGTACCTAACTAGTCTTCTACCACGCTACAATCCATCACGCTCCCTAAGGTCGCAAAACTCTGGACTTTTGGTAGTACCTAGGATAGCAAAATCCACTAAAGGACGTAGAGCTTTTTCGCATTTGGCTCCCAACCTCTGGAATAGCCTTCCTGATAACGTTCGGGGTTCAGACACACTCTCTCTGTTTAAATATATATAATGTACTGTAGTTATATCTGATCAAATGTGCATTATTATTCTTTAGCTTGGGTTAAACAAATCAATTTTGCTTGGTTGGAACAGCAGCTACGCTAATTATGTCTCTATTTGTTTCTCTGTTTTTGCCACAGGATTAACATCCCGTGGTAACTAGGATTTACACAAGCTTCAGTCTGGATCCAGAACACCTGAGAAGAGATGATGCCAACCCCTCAGAGGACCTCAGATGATGCCAACCCTGAAACAACATGCAGAACTACCACATTTTACTATAAGTTTGATTGCATCATATAATAATTGCTGTTAATAGTGTTCATCGTCTGTTTGATTACGTCTTTAATTGATTTTTCCGTACATTTCGGTCATATGTTTATTAACTGGCAGTCACCACTGATAAGCTACCACTAAATATTGTAGAAACCTAATTTGCTGTAAAGTTGCTTTGCAACGATTTGTATCATGAAACGCGCTATACAAATAAACCTGAATTGAATTTTTTTTTAAATTCACAAATAGGGTGAAAAAGGGCCTGAAAGTCATATTTTATGATAATATAAGTAAAAGGAGTTGCTTAACCTTAATTTTAACCTGCATTTTGCTTAATGTTCAGCCTCAAATGGTTAAAGTAAATATTATATGAGCTGCTTTTTTTCTATTAATTTTATATAAGGCTTGCCATTTTAAAAGCCTTTTATCAAAGAGTATAAATAGTTTATAACAACAATGTATGTGATTATGAGATTTTCTAGCAATTAACATTAAATGAATATCAAACTGACATTTATATCAGGGGGAAAAAAACATACACCAGAATATTTAACAGGTAATGGAAAACTAGAAAGTATCTGTTGCCTACATATGTTACTTCAGTTGTTAATCCTGTTTAAGCAAAGGTAAAACATTTTCTTGGGGAAAAGTCCTATGTAGCTCCATCAAATCGCTCTTGTAAAGTGAGCCCATCGGCAATGATAGGACAGAGAGGTATAAATCTGAAGAGCAGTAAAACACTAAAAACCATTTTATATAATTTATGACGTCACGTACAAACAAACACAGAACCATAAACAATCGATCTCAAGTCTTTCATGATTAGTACACAGCATCCTAATACATAATACATCTACAATCCAACAGCATGAGCCACTTCATCTATTCAAGTCTCCATATCCCTGTTTGTGTCAGATGCTGTTTAATTAGGCTAAAAGCTCAAGACTGGAAACAAAAGCTGCATTACTGTACTGGTAAAGTACATTTATGACTTTTTGACAGATGGCTGTAATGCAGTCTAGGCAAGTCGACTAACCAACATGCAGGCAAACACAGCCCTAGATATGCCAGACAGACAGAGAAACAAATGCGAGTCAGACAAAACTGTGCACACATGCAACAAGACCCATGATGTTTCTCCATATTCTGAACTTAATGCAGGTCATGCACACTTGGAAGATGAGCACTAAAAAAATAACGTCTGATTTTAATGTAAATAGCAGAAATATGCATTTCATCTTAAATCATAAAGGTATAGACTTGATCGGTGTTGCGTCATAGCTGTGGGCCGGCAAACGAGAAAATATTATAATGTTTGACTTTCTATTACTAATAATATACTTTGTATACATTTTAATTCCTTTTATTTAACCGTTCTATCTGATTATTCGATTTTTATATTTATAGTAAATATATTTGTAGTAAAACTGTGGTTATAGGCTACAGTTGGTAATAAAAATGCCAAAAAAACATGGTTAGCCTACTATACTTTTACTATAGTCATACCATTGCTGATTTTCGTAAGGGATTGTGTATAATAATATGAACATCAGGGAGTGAGATTTATTTGATTGTGATGTGAAGGAGGGTTACTGTAAGCCCCATCAGAACTGCATGGGTTTGCGGTGCAGGGGGACGGGAGTAATGACAGATCATTGCAAGGTAAGTAGTCGCCTATCTGGAGTGCATATAAATATGAATATCAAGCTTGATATGTTTCATATGTTGTATATCCATAACTACTGTCGGAGTTCTGATAATGTGTGCTACCCGCTCAGTGTTACCTCCGGTAGTCCATCTATTTATTCGGCATATAAATCTTCAGATCAGGTTTTTTAACTTATTAGAGGTACAGAACGCCACGCAGCAACTTTTCGGCATTGCACCAAGCAAAAATCGATCGAAATCATCACAAAAAGTAAAGATCAAGCGCCTAACAAGGTCTTTGCGCGTTAATTCAAATGGTTTGTTTTCCCCCACAGCATAAACGGTTATGACGTTTTTGTGGGCATTCCCAGCAATGCCGAACAAGTCAATTGGTCATTCATCTATATAACATTAGTTTGCAATGAGAAAGTCAATAGTGCTGATGTTATGAGACATTTAACTTGGTTATTAACAGCAAGAGAGAGCAACTGCCTCATTCACAACCTGAAAAGCTCAGACATATCTATACATTTCAAAAATAAAGTTACAAAATAAACACTGTCAAATCAGAAACAAATGATGTACCACTAAACAGCATACATCAATGTAAACAGTCTTCTGTATGACAATAAACAGTGCAGGGCTAACCAATTATATTTTATATAGAGTTGTTCTTGTCTATATAAAGGAATATTGTCTCTGATATTGCTGCTGGAAAATAATGACTCTACTATTTCACCTAAACCTGCTATATTTCTATATTTACAGGACCGCATCTGTTTAGTTATGCACAGGGGCTCTGAACGTCTCAATGAGGCTGTCAAATTGCTCAACAGAGCCATCTAGTGGCCCCAAAACTCTAATCCAAAAGTAATGAATGGAAAGAAGACGCTTCCGGGCGACCAGTGCGTCGTCTCCCCTCAAATGCTTTATGCCTTTGATGGAAAAACATCTAAATAAATAAATAAAAACTGGTAATAACTCACCTATTCAGTAAATGCATGACGTATTTGTCAGTCTTCATTAGCATACATAAACTCGTTTTAGGAATACCTGTTCATGTTTTACAATGAGAGCATTACATTTACAATCCACGTAAATTACGTTGGTAAGACAAGGTTTCACAGACATCAAAACATTACGAGTGGTTTGATAACGTAATATTATATAGGCTACTATTAATTATAATATTAGCTTACGTTAGTAAGAGATTCAGTTAGCAAGATTCTATAAAATATGGATAGATTAAGTTAGCATATTTTATTTTATTATATTGACATATAGCTCCGACAACGTCCTTCCCTAGCTAAAATAATTAGAGGCAAAAAAATCTCGACTGAATGAAGAAACTGACTGAAGAACTTTACTGGATACGACACGTCAACTTTATATGAGAAAATCTACCACGCTTATAAATAAATATAGACTGCAGCGATGTATGTTGGCCAAATTGACAGCTCACACAATCGATCTTGTCGCCCAAACTGAGCTAAAATTATATATGATCAAAAATAGCGATCAATTAAAAAAAATAAAAAATAACTTAATTTTCTCCCAAGAACATTTGATTTAACTGTTACTTCCATTAGCGCGCTTACAGAATGTAAACTGTAACTGTAAATGTCTTGTATGGTATGTATAGGGTATAAAGGACACCATTAATGAAACCTGTATGTCCTATATGAAACTTTATTGACCAGTCTAACTATCACCTGAAATTATACTCGAATAATAATGTTCAAAGACTACATTTATAAAGTCGTCTGTATATAGGCTATAGAAATCTATAGAAATTCAGCAATACATTCATCCCGTTAACTGAACAGCTTGTATAAGATTCAGCAACACATGAATATTTTGAATACAATTTTATTGCAGATTACAGTGTATTACTATAGGCTAAAGAAGTGAAATACAAAATAGCCTACATACCTTTTCCTGGTCTGTTTTACTTTCCCTGATCCAAAGTCGCTGCTTGCTGTTCGTCCATAGTCTTCGTCTCTGGAATTAAACTCGCCACTTTCTCGAAGGTAATTTATGGCAGACTACATGAAGAAGAGTCCTGGAGAGAATTTGATCAAATTCGCTGTACCATTCGCCTTTTCAGGCTAGTGCTGTCCGAGCGTTGCGCTGCGCCTCATCCTCGTCCTCTGTAACCGACACTGTTGCCGAATGTTTCTGCCTCTCGCGCGGCCTCGTTTTAAACTCACGTGACGTCAGAGCTCATGGTGCTGAAACTGCAAGCGCTTAGAGAACAACTCATAGGCTACGTTTATTTGGAGAAAATACAGTTCTCGGTGAACTTTTACTTCAGTATCACACTTTAAGCAAAACCACAATTTTTAGTAAATGCAGTGAAAATAATAATAACAAAGTTAACATTAATCAAATTTCACTGTTTACAAATTCCTGCTGTTGTGAGCAATTGTTCTAATGAAAAAAAAGTAGGCTATGTTGATTTTTCATCAACATTTAATTTTGAATAACTTTCGCCGCCTTTGAAACGACTGAAGTCACAAAATCCACTTATTTTTTTGCAAGCCCTCCCATTTACCCAGCTGTCACGTAAGGTGCGTCCCAGTTTGGCTATTCTATTCCATTTTTCTATCATTTTTGTAGTGTGAGTAGTGCATTCACACTGAATTTTATTTTTTAAGTGTACTTCAAATATGATATACTTAACTGACCGAAAGAAAAAACAAAGTGTGGAATGTTGAGCATACTTCCCTACTAGGCAAAAAACATGATGTAAAATGAGTAGTAGCCTATGTCTGAATTCAATAAACAGTATTCATAAAACTGTAAGCAATAAGTACTTCCCTACTATACACTGGATAATGAATAACTCTTACTATTTCCACCATAAAGACAGCCATGACAGCCACAATATGCCTAAGAGTAGTATGTTATTATGCTTTTGTGAATTATTGGGAACCACTTTTTAGCCATCCCCATGGTACAAAACCTGTATTTCAGATTAGACATTAGATTACATAAGTAAATATGGGTTGAAAATTAGTGTGTTATACTGACTTTTAATGTACATTGAATGCAGAAAAACAGCTGTGTGGGTAAAAAGATGTTAATCAATATAACAAAATCTTTGTTTTCATAAATTTCACATTTAATAATTTAATTATTTTACAATGAATTTTATTTTACACAATATCTTTAATGTGGCATAAAATGATCAAATAAATCTAGCCTACTAAGGTTATTTTGTTGATTGGGCTTGTCATTTTGCACCATCCTTTTAACTTAATATTAGCATTTTTTCTTATGTTTATTGATAATAACAAAATACACAACAGTCTTTTTCTTCATCCGTCTGTTGGCACTGAGTAAATAAAAGCCAAAATTTAGGTCCATCCTAGGTTCATCCTTTAACAGATCCTACATGATAACTTTATAATATGCCATTACTAGCTCCACAAGACAGGGTAATGCAGACAATAAAAGATCTTAGATTTTCTGTGGAAATAAAGTCTTTCACAGATCCCAAACATGTCTTGAATAAAAATGACTTACAAGACCATTTATTACAGTGAATCAGTTTCAGCTCATAAATATAATTTTCTGTTTTTGCTTACTTTTTTTTTCAACGTTATGCATCAGTAATTTGACAACTCTATTCAATTTTAATATATGATGTTCCTAAGAGGACATGATTTCTTGCATACCTAAATGGAAATTCTGTAATTATCCAGATCTGCTTTTTATGAAATCACAGGGGGGGGGGGGGGCTATCAGAATAGCTGACAGAGCAAATCTGCCTGTTGCACCAAATTGTCGAGTAAGATACTGATAAATTATGCTTATAGTTAGAAAAGGCTATAGTTTACTCTTTACTCTGCATCACAATCTCTCTGTCAAGGCCGATTTGTTGAGAGTCAAGATAGATGCAGTTACATTCTTATTTGGAAATGTTGGCTTAATATTTTTCTAAAGGTGACGTGACATGTGGCCAAGCATTTTGACCCATACTCGGAATTAGTGCTCTGCTTTTATCCCATCCAAAGTGCGCACACACAGCAGTGAACACACACACACCGTGAACACACACCCGGAGCAGTGGGCAGCCATTTTTTTGCTGCGGCGCCCGGGGAGCTGTTGGGGGTTCGGTGCCTTGCTAAAAGGACACCTCAGTCGTGGTATTGAAGGTGGGCGAGAGCGCTGTACATTCACTCCCCCCACCTACAATCCCTGCTGGTACGAGACTCGAATCCGCAACCTTTGGGTTACAAGTTCGACTCTCTAACCATTAGGCCACGACTTCCCCATCTAGGCCTGGTAATGCACAATTTACCTTAGAGTAATTCATTCTCAATTTGACATTCTCCATGATCAGAGTACAGATGGTAATAATATTAGTATAGGAAAAGATATAGTAGTATAGGAATAATATCAACCACAATGGCACTAAAAACAGCAGATGAAAGGATGGCATGAGCAGAGATAAGTAATTAGGCTAAATCCACAAAGCACAATAACTGGACTGGTTCCAGCATAAACATAGATAAATGCTGAGAAAGAAACTTGGAAGGAGCAAAGGAGATGCATCTGTTTACTAAGCTGCAGACATATTTAAGGCCTTGAGGAGTGTAGAGAAGAATTGTATAAATTTATGTTTAATCTCCAAATGGGGCTGGTTTCCCTTCCTGCAAAATGTGGTCTAAATAAGTGTCCATTTTGTAATAGATATTTGATCTTTATTTTTCCTCTTCAGGATAGTATTGTATTGTATTCATTACACCATTCCAGAATTGGTTTACTGGTCCATCTTGCATAATAAAATGATCCAAGACACTGAGATTGCAATATGGACATGTTTAGGACTTTTCTAAACAGATACGATGTGCTTTCTATATAATTTTAAACTGGTTAAATTGTAAAGTTTTATGTGAAATAATATGTTCCTTAATAGCTACAAAAGCAACAAATCAACCATTATTTTAAGGAGTTAATGATGTAAGACCAATGACCAAAATATAATGCAGAATACATTGTGTTGGTTACGTGATTATTATATTATATACATTCAGTCCAGTGTAAATGCTTCACCACAGGCACAGGCTGCTACGTTTCTATTAAAGCGACACTTTTATGGAAGTTATATGGACTTGAGATGTTTGTTTTGCAGCGGGGACTTCATTTCATTTTTTTCATTTTAAAGTCAATTCAAACTTGTAATAGACAGTTACTTCCAAATTGCATGGAGACCTGAATAACAGTACATTTAATATTTTTCTATAGGCCTGTAGCATCTATTGCCAGGGTTTTCAACCAGGGAAAGTACTGCAGGGGGTCCATACTCCATAGAGAAGAATATTCATAAACAAACAAGTGTTTGAATTTACCAAGGATAAAACTTTATGATCAAGCTTTTGATATTGGGGGTCTGGGTCTGTAGAAGTAGAAAACGTGCAATCTAACAGAAGTTCTGTATTCAAATACATAAAGACATAAAAAGCCTGGATGCTGATATATGATTGATATAGAATTTGAATTAGCAGACAAGCCTAATAAAAACAATGCGGCGTAATAGCGCATTTACACCAGCAGATGGGATCATTGTCCATAACCAGTCATGCTGTCCGGAAGACAGATGTAAATATTTTCACGACGTAAACAGACAATCTCTGTACCCATCTTCTACTGTCGTCCACCGCTAGAAACACTCAGTTTTTCTCTGAATAACCTAATCTTCGAAACAGCATTCATCCTACCTGTCAGAAGACCATGCGAGGTTGTCGTTGACTGCATTCTGTCTTTATTTATTTATTTATTTATTTATATATTTATTGTAAAGCAAACAGCGATTGCTAGGGTGTGATAGGCTATTCATAGCTTATACATCACTGCTCTGTCGGCGAGTGAGTTGGTGTAGTCTACGGATCAGATTGCTCCTGTTTGAATTTCTCGTTTTACTGCCGAGAAGCCAGCTATTAGGATTAATCATGCAAAAAAGGAGGAAGCCAGAGCCGATCCAGCTGAACCCAATTCCAGACGGGAACGCTATAAACGGAACCGGGGCCACAGAGTGAGTGGACTTGAGTCTTACGATGTCATTTCATGTCGAACAAGCTTGTTAGAGGACTTCATGAAACCAGAGCTGTTTCATTCATGGATTGTTTGGCTCATTCAGATTATGGTTTGACTCTAACAGGCTGCTTAATAGATTTGGCATTGCTAGATCTGCTTGGATTGGGCATTAAATTGGTATTAGTATGGATATTTTTGAGGGTGTGTTGATTCTGAGTGTCAACTGAATTATAAAGCCCACGAATGAATTGTAAACTAAAGGTGATTATTATAAGTTGACTTACATAGTGCCAAATATGGGTCATTTTGCGAAATGGGTGCCTTTTTAAGTTTGATAAAGTGATTTTTAAAGTAAATATCCATCAGATTTGAAACATTCTATCAAATAATCTCGTTGAGTGTTATTATTAAATTGTATTGTGCCATCTGAAGATAAATTCATATATTGTAGTATATGTTAGATTATGGCTATGAGATTTGTAACAGGTGTGAGGATAACAAGGTTGACAGTTTTACAGTTTTAGCCATTGTGCTCGAGTTCATGATACTAAAAAATGTGTGTGTGTTTATGTGTGTCAAAACACCTTAATTCTAACAAGAAATGAGCACCAAATCAGCATATTAGAAGGATTTCTGAAGGGTCATGTGACACTAAAGACTGGAATAATGACTGCTGCAAAGTCATAGAATAAATTACATTTTAAAATATATTAAAATAGAAAATGGATATTGTAAATTATTGTAATATTTCACAATATTACTGTTTTTACTGTATTTTTGTATCCTTTGTGAGTATAAGCGACTTCTTTTGCCCCAAAGTTACTGGTTTTTTGGGCTGTGCTTAGAAAAATATCTAATTAACAGAAAAAGTTTGTCCCAGTTATTTATCGTTTAAGTAATTTTGTGAGGAAAACAAAATGCATGCTGTTTGTGGAATAACACATATATTGGTGTTGTTTAGTATCCATCAGGTGCACATAAAAGAGCCCACCACTAAGATCAATGAGAATACCTTATCGCATTTGGACAGAGCTGCCAACACAACACTGCTCTCCTCTGTAGTATATTGTCCAGACATAAAGGCCCAAGATAAAGTATTATAGGAGCAGAACTGGAGAGATAAAGTACCTGAAGTTGTCCGTGTGTTTACAATTTGTAGAGGCCAAAAATCCATGTAGTGTGTTTTGTAGTCTCTAATGTAAAAGAGAAATGTAAATGAATGTGTTATCATTCTCTGAGCCCAAGTATAATCATCCAGTTTACCTCAATATGTGATTATTAAGGATTTTAACTGAACACCAAATATAGATGCAAGTGACGGCAATGTATCGATTTGTTTGTCTGCTTCACATCCCCACATAGATAAGGTGATAGAGCACCACCTCTGTCTGTGCTACCTTCATTTGGCAGGCCTGTGATTTTTCTCCTCTTGAAGCTGAGCCAGTGGTGCATGTCATTGCCTCTTGTTTCGTCGAGCTCACTTGAGAGCTTAGACACTTTTCCCCTCTTGTAGTCTCTCCATTTGGCATTAAGAGACTATTAATTATTTAGGATAAAGTTGCAGTCTTGTATATAGAAGCTGGCTATTATTTGTACATAAATAATGAGTATTAGCTGTGCTATAGTGCCATAGAAGAGGTGTTTGGGAGAATGACAGTAAAGCAGAATTACATTCCTTCCTGGAGAGCAGGACAGGCTGTGGCGAGCTCACTTTGGAATGTGTGTGTGTGTAGCAGTGATTCAATCCTGTGGAAGTCAGTGTTATAGAGAGAGGCTCAGTGGAATGTTAAATACTGTGACAACACTTTTTTCCCAGAAGCCATTGCTTTAAATCTGTCATGGCAAGCCTATTTCAAACAGTGCAGTTAATATATAACCATAAATATAATGATAACAACAAAGAGGAACAATATTGTTGAAATCACTTTCAGAATGATTTTTGATGAACTGATAAACAATAAAAATATGGACAGCCAGTCAGAATCCATCCTGCCTTCAAGAGCTCGAGCATTTAAAGTGGTAGACGACAAAACTGCAGCATGTGGTTATAATACATTGGTGTGGATGATAATATAGTTATTGTTGTATCTTTATAGTTATTGTTCTTGGTGTGAACAGGCCTCAATACAATCATACAGTATGTCACCACATGTACGCTGATGTTCAAAAGTTTCAAAAGTAAATGTTTTTGATAGAAATCTCTCATGCTCACCAAGACTGCATTTATTTGATTAAAAATACAGTAAAAACAGTAATACTGTGAAATAGTATTCTATTTTATTCTATTTTAAAATATAATTTATTCCTGTGATGGTAACGCTGAATTTTCGGCAGCCATTACTCCAATCTTCAGTGTCACATAATCCTTCAGAAATCATTGTAATATTTTGATTTGGTGCTCTTGGTTTCTTATTATTATTGATGTTGAAACAGTTGTGTTGCACAATATTTTTTTGGAAACTGTGATACATTTTCATTTGAATCACTCAAGTGTCAGACTTCAGTTCTGGTGATATAAACATTGTAATATGTTGCTGTCCTTAAAAAAGGTTTCTCTCCAAATGACTAGTAACCTTGTTTTATTTACTTACCAAAGCCAGTTTTCCTTGCATTTGGCATTTGGCACTCAACAATGCTAATTTTGTACCCTGCCAATATTGTTTCATCTTTCTCCATTGGCAGCGGTACGCTATTGTTTCCCACGAGCTCTATGTGGCATTGTGTCTTTTCAAGATTATCAGTAGGAAACCACACAGTGTTACAATGTTACACAATCACACCACACACACCATGGCACCATCTGCTGCTCTCCATTTTACTTAAGAGCGCTGCTGGGTATATGAATGCTGCTATAGTGCATCAAGAAGAGCTTGATAATTCCCAGACTTCCCTATACCTGGTCCCTAATTCTCTTCCTTTATTATGTTTATGTCTGAGATCTGTTAAAATTGTGGATTTACAGGATGACAGCACGGATGTATCCATAGGAATGATTTATGGAGTGTAGTTAAATATTGACCACGGAACACAATCTCTGGTTTTGTGCTCCTCCCCAGAGAAAAATGGTTTGCTTCTGTCTGACCTCAGCTGATCCTGGTGTTCCCTAGTGTTTACATCCACATTCCAGTGCACAGCATGTGAAGCTGACCGCTTAATTCCTGTGCTTGATCATACTGTATTCACACACCTCTTCAAAAACTCAAAAGAAAAAAAAAGGAAGAGAAGTTGTCATTTTTTTCAAGTGCTGTTCTTGGGCCTTCAAAGGCTTTTCTGGGTTTGAATCTCAAACTATGAGCAGCTTTGCTTTTCATTTTTTAGGAACTTTTTGTATCTTTCCTCAGAAAGAATCTGCCCTTTTTATGTGAACATAATGCTGTATCAAAGGTTAGACTAAATAATTTACTGCGTAGTAGTATTGAATTATTTATTACTTTCATACAAGTTGTTGTAGCATAGCATGCTGTGTTGTCACTACATCCTAAATTAATCGATAGAGTATATGTATTTTTTCCTTTCCTTTTCTATTTTTTTTTTTTTTTTTAACAGTTTCACATTGTATTATGCTCTGTAAATAATAATGTATTGTTATGTTATAAATATTTTTTTAAATTTAATTAATGACTCAAATTTCAAAGATTTTTAAAAATGTTATGAATTGTTTTGGTTAGATGCTCTTCTTGATAATAAATTTGAATTTTAAAAAACAGAATCCAGAACAATTAAAGTGGAAAAAAACTAATTTTTTGGGGGGAAAACAGAAAAATAATAATGAAAAAAATGGCCTTATTCTTGCCTTGCAAACTTAACATTTAATTTCTTCTTCTTCTTTTTTTTGTGTGATGTATTGGTTGGTTATTGAAGACTCATGTGACTAATGACTGCTGAAAATTCAGCTTTGCCATCAAAGGAATAAATAATATTATACAATATATTAAAATTATATATTAAAAAGACAGTTATTTTAAATGGTAATAATATTTCACAGTATTACTGTTTTTACTGTATTTTTGTTCAAATGCAGCATTGCTGTTGCAAATTTATAAACCAATATAGCAAATTATAAATCGGTAATTTATGTTTTGCATCATATCATGTTGTTGTTTTTTTATCAAAAAATATATATTTTTGATCATTTTCAGATAACACTGCAAAATAAAAATAAAAAACTAGTATTGTTTAATAAAATAAAATAAAAACAGTAAATTTTTAACTTGAAATGTTGCCAAAAATGAATTTGAACTACTGGTCTGACTGGGCCAACAGAAAAACTCTGGCAGTAGAGTTCTCTTGTGAGCTTTATATCCTCTGTGGCTCTTCACACTGATTGAAATCACTCAGGAAATGGCCTCCTACATGCAACACAAGGTTTGAGTTGTGAAGTATTTTTCTCCACTCTGGCATCTTCTGCGCCCTTCACCATTATCACGTCTCCACCACAGCGTGTCCACGCCACCCACTTACACCCACACAGCAGCCTCGTAACCATGGTAATATCTGGCCTTGCTGTCAAAAATGAAAACACTTCGCCTCATTCTGCATATAGAGGAGACAAAGACATCCTTGGAGTACTTGTGCTTTTCTCATCCACCTGAGTTGTGGCGTCTATCCTGGAGCGAAACATGTTGCGATATTTTGCAGACTGATCAGCACGCTTTGATGTTAATTTATGTGTGAGTGTCACTTGTTGTGGACAGAAACATTGCTCAAGAGCAGGACAACATGTTTTACATCTGAATTGGCTCAGTGTTTAAAAGCCCTTGAGGCTCACGGTGGTCTTGAAACATTCATTTGGAGATAATAAAGCATGAGAAACACCCACATCACAGATGTTTGCAACATGTGTGGCACCAAAAGCTGGAACACGAGCTGCAGGAAACCTAAGATTACGTTTGAATAATTCCTAATTACTAATTGGTATGAATATCTGAATCATAAGACTTTTAGTTGGTTCATTCGAGCACACAAGAAGATTCATTTATGATAAGAAGATCCCACCTGGTAAATGCAGTTATGCAACAGTGAAGAACGGAGTGGTGTTGGAGGAGATGGAGAGCGGAGGGTCATGGAAGTTCACTCTTCCAGCAGAAAGCTAAGGAAATACATCACCATGACAACAGGGCCAAGGGAACGGCTCTCATGCTTAGAGGAACTCCCAGTTTCTTCAGACAGAGCTTTAGGAAGAAGATGTTATAAAGCCTTCCCACCACTTACGCACACATTGTACAATAACCTATTCAATATTCCTACATGTTTTCTGCCTTAAGGATGGGAATATGTTTCAGTATGCAAGAGCTTTGGCTTCTACTGATCACAAGTGAGAAATTCTTGTTGTAGACATCTTAATGTATAATATAAAGCAAGCCTAAGACTGTAGCAGTGTTATTTTAGTATTATTTATATACTATTGTAGTATTTATTAATATTTTGAAGGAAGTTTTTATTTTTTAGTAATTGTTTTAGTAATTGTACTATTGTACTATTGTCATTTATTTTGGGGTCAAAGACGTTAAGATGTCCGCATCAAAAGAAATGTACAAAAGTGATTATATATCCATAGAAAGCACATTAAATGTAAGTAAAGTGTCTACTTTTAAGGTTTCAAATACGTTTTTGGAGAATAAAATGTCAAAATTTGGTTTAAATAATGTTAAATTGTCATTCAGTGTAACACAATATTTATGTGAAAATTCAAACAACATGATTATTCTGACTTGTACATAAAATATATAAAAGAATAAGGGAGCATATAACATTTTTATTGTGTTTTAAATTAGTAAAAAATCATTTCTGACCAATGGGCAAAACCTAGGATAGTGGCAAATGTAAAAAAATTAAATTACAACTAATTAGTGTTTGAGGTGAAAGTAATTAGTCTTTTAATATGTTATAAATTGATTTTTGTTGTAAATATGCCTGACAAGATTGTTACACTGAATGACATTTTAGTGGGTGTCTTCTGTAAATCAGGGGAAAATGTATGATATTTATGTTTTGCTCTGTGAAACAAAAACAAAATTGCAATTAAATTAAACAGAAAACTTTTTTTTTTAAATTTGGGAAAAACAACAACAATTTGAAGCAGTATTTTTCGTCTTTGACCCTTTAAAAAAAATTATTTTAGTGTTAATCATTTTAGTACATCAACCTCAGCTTATTTTATTTTAGCTCAAGGCAATATTTCAATTTTTATTTACATTTTTTATGCAATATTTTTTATATTATTTTCAAAGAATTTCGGTTAACTAAAATGTTTTTAATAGTTTTTTGTTAACAATAACAACACTGGACTGTAGTTTAAAAAATGACACAAGTGTTAGTGACTATGTATTTTTGTCCTATTAATTTATTAAAAAACATTAAATATGTCATGCATACATACAATGACTTAAATACACATTCTGTGATATGCATGTTTACTGATTTCAAATTCATTTTGATATTTTTTAAAGGGGCATGAAGTAAAAATGGTAAGGGTGATACAACTGTCCTGATACTGTAATTTATAAAAAAGAATTTTGAAAGAAATGATTGAATAGAAAACCTTATTAAATAATTTAGCATAATTATCTCTTAGGAAAAATATTATTTTAACAAAATTGCTTCACTGATTATTAATATTGGAAACGTTCACTTCACAGCGAGGAGCCCTGTAGACCCTCAAGGCTGTGTTGATGTGTACTGCAGATTTATCCATTTAGTTTCATCACGTTACAAATTAAATGAATTTTTCTGTCTGTGTTTGTGTTAGAACAAATCTGGAAGCTCTGCAGAAGAAACTGGAAGAACTGGAGCTGGATGAGCAGCAGAAGAAACGCCTGGAGGCTTTCCTCACCCAGAAGCAGAAGGTCGGAGAGTTAAAAGATGATGACTTTGAGAAGATTTGTGAGTTGGGTGCAGGCAATGGAGGAGTGGTCTTCAAGGTCTTACACAGACCCTCAGGCTTCATCATGGCCAGGAAGGTAAGTTATGATAATGCAAACTGCTACAACCAGGGTTGGTGTTAGTCTCAGCTTCAAGCGTGCAAGAAAGGTCACTGAAGTCCATTGATTGTCATTACCAGCCTTGAATCAATCGGATGCAGTTTTAGAGCTGCTTGCCTCAGAGCCAGTGCTACTTCTATCTCTCGAAGGCATCAGCTATTCATGCCATCATGTCTTTTTATAGATTGGAAGAAGTTAGACATTACAGCAATAAGGAATGACATTCTGTTCTTCGCATGCAGAATGGATCCTGTGACAATTATTGCACATGCAATGCATGTAGTGAAGCTATCTGCACTTGACTCAATAGTTCTTCCTTTAGAGTCAAATGACACTTTTCCTAACAAACTTGTACAAGAAAGAAATCTACTTTTTAAGCCAAATTACCACTAGTCCACTACATAGGGTGATGAAATATATCATTCTTAGTACAAGACCACCCAAGGAAGAAAACAAGCTGAAGTTCAGCCAACACACAAACTCCAAACAGCTCATTTACAGCATACATGCAACAAAGAATTGACAGTTTGCATGCAGAGAAGCAACTCCTTGTCAGCTAACTATAAAATGCAGACTCCCTGGCAATTACAGAGAGAAGCTCTGCCTGGTACCGAGAGAACTTAATGAGGCTTTAGCATTATCCTTTGCACTGCACTTATAAAGACAAAATCAAAACATGGTAAACATCAGTATGAATGTAAAAACATCAATATAAAGTAAAAATATGCTAAAGTTTCTTCAATTTCAGCGGTTAATTTTTCTTTGAAAAGTAATACATTTCCACCTTTTTTCTTCTTGTAATATAGTCCTCTTTGTCTTATTTTCATGCAGTTGATCCACCTAGAGATCAAGCCAGCAATAAGGAATCAGATCATCAGAGAGCTGCAGGTGCTGCATGAGTGTAACTCTCCCTACATAGTGGGCTTCTACGGTGCTTTCTACAGTGATGGAGAGATCAGCATCTGTATGGAGAACATGGTACTGTCCTCTCTCAGAGGAATATGAGTGTTTACCTATCTCTCTCTCTCGCTCTCTCTCTCTCTCTATATATATATATATATACAGGTTTATGTACTGGTATATATGTACAAATATACTATATACACACTACTGTTTGATAATTTGAGGTCAGTAAGATTTTTAAAGAAATTATTACTTTTAATCAGCAAGGATTCATAAAATTGACAGTAAAGACATTTAAAATGTTTAGATTTATATTTAAAATAAATGCTGTTCTTTTGAACTTTCTATTCATCAAAGAATCCTGAAAAACGACCATGTTTCCACTAAAATATTCAGCAGCACAACCGTTTTGAACACTGATAATAATTATAGAAAGAAATATATTTTACATACATTAAAATAGAAAACCAGAAAAAACTACAGTATTATTGTTTTTACTGTATTTTCTATCAAATAAATACAGCATTGGTGAACATAAGATACTTCTTTCAAAAATATGTTTGTATTTCATTTCATCATTCCATTATCCTTAAAAACACTGCCTTTGCTTTTATAGGTGCTCTGTAAGTATTGCTGAATATTTCTCCATCAAAAATCTTTTACTGTAGGATGGTGGCTCGCTGGACCAGTGCCTGAAAAAAGCAGGCAAGATCCCAGAACAAATACTGGGCAAAGTTAGCATTGCGGTTGGTATCTCTGCAACCTTTCTTAACAATATCCCCAATGGTCTCTTATGGACTGTTTCCAGAAGGCAAGGCTGAAGCACAGTGCTTAATGTTTATGGACCTGTTTCCTTTCCATTCATGCAGGTGATAAAAGGCCTGTCCTATCTGCGGGAGAAACACAAGATTATGCACAGAGGTGACTGGTGTCATGTTAACTCGAACTGATATCTGTTCAATTAATTTTTCTGTTGACACTGTATTTACTGAAGGGAAGACCTTGTCCTTGTCTTGCAGATGTAAAGCCATCTAATATACTGGTGAACTCGCGTGGTGAGATCAAGTTGTGTGACTTTGGTGTGAGTGGACAGCTCATTGACTCCATGGCCAATTCGTTTGTGGGCACCAGGTCCTACATGTCTGTAAGTTTACATTCCCAACAAAAATACTAATTCTAGCAAATCATCTCACTAAAATCCCATTAAATTATCTTTAAAAATTACCCATTATATATTTGTTTATATATTATTTTAAAAAATGATCCATGTTAATATAATATGTATATAATATATGTTAATATAATACATATAATTAAAGGCATATACACAGTTGCGGTCAGAATTATTAGAAGGCTGTGAAATAAATCTGCATTGTTCAACCTTTTGATCTTTCATTTAAAAAAACTCACAAAAATCTAACCTTTCATTGAAGTAAAACAATTAAAAATGGGAAAATCTCATTATGAAATTAAGGGTTTTCTCCAATACTGGCTGGCCACAATTATTGGCCCACTTTTATTTAATACTTTTTGCAACTTCTGTTTGGCAAGATAGCAGCTCTGAGTCTTCTCCTGTTATGCCTGATGAGGCTGGAGAACACCTGACAAGAGATCAGAGACCATTCCTTCGTACAGAATCACTCCAGATCTTTCAAATGCCGAGGTGCCTCTCTTCTTCATTTCACCCAGCTCATTTTCTACAGGTTTCAGGCCTGGGACCTGGGATGGCCATGGCAGAACCTTCATTTTGTGCTCAGTGACCCATTTTTGTGAAGATTTCTAGCAGAGGAAGTCAGGTTTTGTTTTTTGTTTTTTATCTGTTGGTATTTGATAGAATCCACAATGACATGTATCTGAGCAAGGTGTCCAGGACATCCAGCAAAAATATAGGCCCACAACAATTTAAAGATCTAGAAGTGGGTAGTTTTTTTTATACCTGTGAATCCCTTTAAACCCATCTCATGTGTGCCAAAAAGCTCTTTTCTAATCTGTTTGCACCTGTTTGAAATCCCAGTAGTGTCTGGCTACTGAATATGCTGGAGTTTGTTTCCAAGCAAATGTTTCTTTTAGGGCTTCTGATGCCAAGACTCAACTGATTTCTGAAGTTTTCCAACTGTGATCCTTGGCCACTCAAACTATCCTCCTTGCCGTGCATTAGGACAATATAGACATACACCCTCTTCCAGGGAGATTCGTAACATCTCCAGTTGATTGCAACTTCTTAATTATTGCCCTGATGGTGGAAATGGGAATTTTCAATCATTTAGCTATTTGCCTACAGCCACTTTCTATTTTGTGAAGCTCAACAATCTTTTGCTGCACATCAGAACTGCAGTATATTGTTTGATTTTATTCATTCTGATGAATAATTAAGGGAATTTGGCCTTTGTGTTATCTCATATTTATACTCCTGTGAAACAGGAAGTCATGGCTGGACAATTTCATGTTCCTAGTCACCCTGGTGAGTTAAAAATGAAATGTAAATCAGCCACAACATTAAAACCACTTACAGGTGAAGAGAAATTATTATATCATTACAGTGGCACCTGTCAAGGGGTGGGATATATTAGGCAACAAGTGAACAGTCAGGACATGTTCAGAGGTCTTGTGGAGTCCATGCCTCGCCACATCAGAGCTATTTTGGCAGCATGAGAGGACCTACACAATATTAGGCAGGAGGTTTTAATGTTCTGGTTAATCAGTGTATATACTTTTAAAAAATCCTTTATATTTTCTAGATCTTTTGACAGTTTAATACTTCAGCCAGGACTTGATTCCTTGGATGTTTGATTTGGAGTATCTCTGGGCGGTTATCTGTTTGTTCAGGCTCCTGTTTTTCATCACATTGCTTCCTGTATGATAATATTAATTTCCTCACTCTTATGATCCTCCTCCTTTTATCTCTGTGTCCATCTGTAGCCCGAACGCCTTCAAGGGACTCACTACTCTGTCCAGTCTGACATATGGAGCATGGGTCTCTCTCTGGTGGAGATGGCCATCGGACGCTTCCCTATCCCACCACCTGATGCCAAAGAGCTGGAGCAAATCTTTGGTCAGCCCCTTGAGGGGGACCCCTCGCCCAGCGATGCCTCCCCTAAACCCAGGCCCCCTGGTCGACCCGGCAGCTGTGAGTGTCTTTGTTATCCTGTAGGCAAGAATGTGGGAATGCTTGGAGAAACTGATCAGTTATGTTAGAGTTATTTCTGAGAATATAGTAATCATTACATAATAAAGTGGATTTTTTAAATCTGTTTGTCTTTTCAGCATTCGGTCCAGACAGCAGACCTCCCATGGCTATATTTGAGCTGCTTGACTATATTGTCAATGAAGTAAGCTTTCAGTGGTACTTAACGTTTTATGGCAGATAATTAATTAAAGTGAGGATTTATTGGCTGTTTCACTTAGACTTAATGGAGCGGTTTCTCTTTTTTCAGCCACCTCCCAAGCTACCAAGCATCTTTGGAGCAGAATTTCAAGACTTTGTTAACAAATGGTAAGCAAAAACTGCACTGTAGCTCACCTAGAAGAGCATAGTGCATGTAATGCCAAGGTCATGGGTTTGATTCCCAGGCAACTGGCATACTGATAAAAATGCAGAGTGAAGTGAAAACTCCTTTGGATAAAATCATCTTCTAAATGCACAAATTCTTCTTCAGTGGTGCTTGCTGCCCCATCTAGTGGTTGAACTAAAACCAGTTTGGAAACTGTTGCTGTACTGTAGAGCCCCTAAATGGACATGGTGATGGGAGAAAAGAAATTATAGCAAAGCTTTTGTTACCCAATAAATGTTGCAATTTTTTTGTGTTTTCTCCCAAAAGTATTGCATTTCTCCGAAAGAGTTGGTGGTTGCGCCGAAATTTTCTTTGATTATTTTTTTAGATGCTTTCTTGGGGAAACTTTGCGTTTGCTCATAAAACTTTTATGAGAGAACGCAGTTTCTCGGGGGAAATGCAAAACTTTTGCAAGAGAACGAAAATTAGAGTCCCATCTAATATTTTTTTCCATCACCATGTCCTCTTAGGGTCTCCGTACTAGACAGACCATTGTATTGACATTTTTAATCCTGTTGCTCATTGATTTTCCGTGTTTTGCGCAGTTTAATCAAAAATCCAGCAGAAAGAGCAGACCTCAAGCAACTGATGGTAGGAACAATTATTTTCTAAAAATATATTTTTCCTATGAATGCACCTCTAATAATTTTTTTTCAGGTCCATCCCTTCATAAAGAGCTCAGAGGCAGAGGAGGTTGACTTTGCTGCTTGGTTATGCAGTACCATTGGGCTAAACCAGCCAGCAACTCCAACTCACAGTGTGGGAATGTGAGAGCAGCCATCTTTTTCTATGCCAACCATTTAGTGTTTCTTCACCTGCAACATCTCCAGTTCCACCCTGCCAGTTAGTCCAGAGGCCAACAGCAAACTACTGCCTCCACAATACACCCCTTCTTATTTTAGATGTTGTCTTGAGTATTAACAAGCATACTGCTGTAATTAACGATGCATAATGCCTCCGTTAGGTCGCTTCAAATCTGTTCTGCCAAATATTTGTGGTTAAATGCTTTGATAGCATCCTTAAGACCCATATTACAAAAATGTTCATTTTTTATAACAAAATCTAATTTTAATGTTGATTGCAAAAGTTTTCAAAGGCTGAAATTACACCGCAAAAACTTAAATGTTAGGGATCCTCCTAAATGTCAACTTGCTGTGATCATGTTATACTTTTTAAACTCTTAGTTCTAAGGTTTTTGGCTGCACTCAGCTACCCCTGAAGTGGTTATATTATTTCAATGTTTTGGGTTCTGCTTTATTTCAATGGTGAATTTACAGCCTTTAACTCACAAAGTGAGAAAATCAATCATAACTTATACAAACTTGTATATTATAATAAAATATTTATTTAACAGATGACAACTGATGGACTGTGGCAGTGCTTAAGTGGTATGCAGTTGATTAAAAAGGAGAGATTTATCCATTTTCAACAGCTGTTTTATTTGAAAATTATTTGGGAACTCCATAGTCTGTTCATGAGCTCTAAGCTTGAGCTGGAGCAGGAGCAGCTGCAGGCTTCTTGGCCTTGGTTTTCTTCACAACCTTCTTCTTCTTGGGTTTCAGCATCTTGGCCTTGATCTGCACAAAATGTACAGATTTAGAAATTGCTTAGCGTGTTATCAGACTATAGTGACACTTATGGGTCATGAGGGTACTTACGTCAGGGTTGTGTGCCAGGATAGCACGGCGACGGGCTGTCTTGGCATAGGGGTTGAGCTTCATCATCACTCTCAGGTTCTTCAGAGGGTTCTTCTTGAGCACTCTGCGATTAATCTTGCGTCTGCAATTGTATAAACACTGTTACTCTACAAGATTTTTTTATTTGTCACATACATGGTTATATATATATACACACATACACTTGTACCGTAGACAAAAAAAAAAGCAAGATGGCTCAGGACTTACAATCCTTAATCAGAAACACGGGTCTGAGGTAGGAATCTCATCATTGCAATTATGTTGGCAATATAGGAGGTCAAAGAAACCAAAACTTACTTAGCAGGACGAAGTGCCTTCTGGACCTCCTCGCTCTTCAGGATTCTGTGCAGATCTGTGTTGTTCATTTTGTGCATGGGCAAGCTGGAACATGAGAAGGCAGTAAGTTAATGCTCAATATCTACAAATTTTAAATATCTAGGTGTGCATCTGAACAAGTGGGGTTTCAGACCACTGTATTTTTCACTCAGAACTTCTATTATGATCATTGTGTTCATAAACACGGACAGAGTATAAGCTCATCACTGTTGTTCAAGGCACAAGCAGACAAGGTTAAGAACGAAGGGTAAGGGAACTCACTTGTAGTCAACTTTAAGGGAGGAGGCTTTGCGCCAAGTGCCATAGAGGTCATCAAGTTTGCGGAATGCACCCTCAGTCCAAATGCAAAAGCGTCCAATGTGTCCACCTGGAGCAAGCTTCAACAGGTCCAGTCTGCTCACGGACTGCAGTGTGATGCCTGGAAAAGAAACCTCATGGTTAATCATTTTGCAATCACCTAGATCCAACAATTTTTTTTGTGTTATCAGTTAGGGATCAGAGCTTCCACTGAAATCATAGGATTCATTAACACGGACCAGAAGTGGATATCATCATGTTTAAAGTGTGTTCATGTGAAGTAACCGCAAAATACAAGATCACTTCTCGTACCAGGGATGTTTCTGAAAGCCCGTGTCACACCGTTGTCTTCGTTGTAGATGATGCATGGTCCCTTACGCTGGATACGCCTTCGGTTCCTCATCTTACCCTTACCGGCACGCATACGCTGAGAAGCATAAACCTAGAGACCAGAAATATGCATCAAAAAGAGTTCATGTTGGTAAAGCATTTGATGTAAAAGACGTAAAAACATTTTCAGTCAGAGTTTGACAGTAGCTCACCTTCTTGATGTCGTTCCATGCCTTAAGCTTCTTCAACAGAAGCACAGCCTCCTTAGTCTTCTTGTATCCCTCAACTTTATCATCAACAACAAGTGGGACCTCAGGAATCTCCTCAATGCGGTGACCTGAAACATTTGCTATCTGTTACAAGTCAGGAAAACCAAAAAAAAAAAAGTTTAAATGTAATATCAAATATTCTATATTGACTGCTGTGCTCAGCCTTCGAAAGGGAAACACCAACTGTTTGGTTCAGCCCTTCTGCAAACTGAGGTTTCTCTTGCACTGAATTGACAGCAGAATGCCAATAGGTGGCAGCCCACATCATATATACAGTGCACACAGGCACTGTAATTATAAGGGCTCCAGGGAAACCCCAACTAGTAGAAAATGAAAGGACTACGAAGCTCTGGACACAATGTGTTCACTCACCTTTGGCCATGACCAGGGCAGGCAGAGCGGAGGCAGCCAAGGCAGAGCAGACGGCATAACGCTTCTGGTTAACGTTAACCCTGCGGTGCCAACGGCGCCAGGTCTTTGTGGGGGCAAACATGCGGCCACCACGACACATCTACAGTGAAGTCAAGGGTTAACATTTCACACGAAAGACCTGTCCACACAAAGGTGAATATTCTGTGCGAATATTTGATGCAATAAGCATCTTGATTTGGATCAACTGCTGTGACGTTCTCTTCATAGAAAGCTGTTCTAATCTCTTTTCCAATACACTGCGAAGAAAACTGGCCAACGATTTGTGCTTTGTCACATGCCAAGAGCTGTTGCCGTTATATACAATTCGGCAGCATTCACGAACAGACTATTTCGTGAACAGCAGAGGAAGAATCCTGAACTTTTTACTCTGGTCTAAACAAAAACTAAAAATCAAGTTTTTATACTGAACATTTCTGTTTGTGTGAACAGGCCTTAATTTTTAAGTATATATCAGTGACCCGGCTCAGACTTCATATTCATCAACCTTCCACACCAGCATGAGACAGCAGGCAACTGTCGCTGTGCGTAGAGTAAGACGCAAATTACACCATCACAGCAAGGGTTGCTTATAATCAAGATTTGACAAGTTGTTAAAGTAAATATTGCGATAGTTCAGGATACATTTCCGAAAGCACCCTGTCCGGAGCGGTGGGTGCCACCACCACGCACACGGGGGATACGGGCAACAGCTCTTCCTGTGCCCCAGGACTCAGCACTGGTCTGGTGACCTGAAACGACACATTTTCGAGTTATATTTGATCATGTCATAACATAGTAAAATATATCACAAACAAATGCTTCTCAGAACTTCCAGCATAATCAGTTGTCAGAAACACGGACCTCGAAGTGGAATATAATCATTGAAATGATGTTGCAACACTGCAGATTTAAAACGACTCACCGGCCAGTTCACTGACAGCGTAGGGCTGGCGCTTGTTCTTGCGCATGTTGGTATGCACAAAGTTCACAACATCAGGACGGATGGGAGCCCTGAACACTGCAGGCAGAACCACATTTTTGCCAGATGTCTCTCCTTTCTCGGAGTAGACCGAGATTAATGGTCGGGCACAAGCCTAAATCAACAAAAACAGAAATATGAATGACTTCTGATATCTCCATTTACAAGTTCATTCATCAATTACAACACTGAATCTTGCTCAGTCTCTGTTTTCATCAACCTTCTGTGCCAGCATGAGACAGCAGGCAACTGTCACTGAACACAGAGTAGGACGCAAATTACACCATCACAGCAAGAGTACCAGATACAAAAAAACAAAGGTGAAAATAATTTAGCTAGAGAGGAAATTGCTGTAAATTAAAGTGATAGTTAAGTGTAAAATCAAAACGGTGCTATTATTTACTTATCCTAAGGTTGCTCTAACTGTTATGTTATGTAATTTTCCTTTTTACTATCATGAGAATTAATAAAAGACAGTTATTTTAAAGTGAACGATCACTTCAAAACTTGTCTACTGTACACCTAAACTGAAGTGCCTGCGTTCATACGTAAAACTAGGCCGCAACACGCAAGCTGACATTTCCAACTATGTCCTTACATATGATCTTAAGGCTGATAACTTCTGTTTAGGTAACACATCAGGGTTTATAAAAGAACGGAATAGTATTACTTTAAAATCGCATTTGAATTTCAAGGTAATAACCACTAAACGGAGTCAGCTGCCAAATCATGACCACACGTGTATACACGCCGCGCTGGATCAAAATGGCTCCCGAGAGCCGCTGTAGTGCGAGCATAGTGGCTAAGCTGTAATATTTTCATCCAAAAACTATCAAGTGATGACCTATATGAACGTAAAACAAAATAGCGAAGAGGCTTTATTAAAAACGCGCTTAAAGCGGTGAAAAAGACATTCACTGTGCTCACCATTATTGTAAGTTTTCACGGCTCGCCAGGAACCACGCTCCTAACTCAATGGCGGCCACGGAAGAAAAGGAAGAATGAAACACGCCTCCGGCACTTGCATATCCATCCGACATATGTCACTTCCGCCCAAGTCTGTGCTTAATTTAAGTCAAAAGCTTACTTTTATAAACATTATCTGGATTTAATTATAACATTATTTTGCATCATTCATTATTTTAATGACAATGAATTGCAACAAGAGACATGCGATAAAATAATAAACGTGGCAGCATGTTTTGGCACTATTTAAGTAGTGGAAGCTGGCGGATGGGTCATATGGATCTACTTTCAGTACTTCATTCAAATATTTACAAATGTTGGATTTTTTTTAGCATTTCATTAATTTCATCTTTCTTTAAAATAATATTGTAAAAAAATTAATTAAAACATTTTGAATATTAATTTTTAACAAGAATAGGTGTGGCAAAAGGAGGCTTGCGACGTAACCCTCGTGATGTAACGTTACATTAGGCGTGCTGTAATCAAATTGTTTTGAATCCTGTACGTTTTTAATTCAAACGGATAGTATTTATTACTTATATCTATATTTTGTTTTAAAACGAGGGGAATGGGATCCAAAATAGTTTCGGACGCCAACGCATTTGTTAAATTTCTGAAGTGAGTTATTGAACCTTTCTTTTCTGTTACGATTGACTGAACTTGAATAACTGGCAGATCTGTCATGTTTTGCTACGTACAGTATGTTATATTTGTGTAAATGATATGTTTATCTTGGTTTTCTTTCCTTGCTTGTTTTAGGTTGTGTCAAGATGAAAATAAAGAGAACTGCACGTATATGGTAAAACTAATATGGATGCAGATTTAATAGAAAAGATGTTCAGTCATGCGTGTTGAAATGTATTTAGTTATTTCAGGATGATATTTCAGTACTACTGGTGGAGAAGGAAGAACTTTTGCACGACATAATCAGTGGAAATCAGCCTATCTTTGTCTGTGAGAAAGCAGTAAGTCAGTTTGTGATGGCCCCCATATCATGTGCTATTCTTATTTACAATAAACATGATATCATTTGTGAACCTATTTAATTAAAAGCAACCAAAGTGTGAGCCAGAAGCTACAGAGACTACAGCTGACACCAGTGTTGTGGAAGATACACTCTTTAAAGTGGAGCAAGATCTAGGGCCTCAGCCTCTCTCTGTCATGAAAGCTAGGTGAAAGAAGCTGCTTGTTGCAGTATAGTATGATTGAAGAATTATTTTTCCCTTACTAAGGCTGAGCACACAAATTAAGAATTATTTTTACTCACTTTCTTTAACTAGGCAGCTGTTGTCGTGGTACTCCATGGCTCATAACCCCAACATGCCCTGGGTTGAAGCCCCAGGGACTCTGCACCCTCTCTGGGTCCGTTGTGACAAATCGGACCCATGTGCCACAGTCTGGCGTGGAGTAGAAACTGTCTACAGTGGGAACAAAACCAGTGGTGTCAAACTGTATACAGTCAGCTGCAAAGGTAGTAGTCCTCAAATATTACTGATGCATTACTTAAAGAGAAAAGTACCCTTAAAGAGATTACTCTTTGTAAACATAGTGTTCTGCAGGTCCAACAGGAGATGAACCCTCTTTCACCACATTGGATGAGCTTAAAAAAGAGCATGAGAAAAGACACCATTCCTCTACAGTAAGACTTTTTTGCCATTTAGCTCCTATAGTTTTCTCAGCGTTATGTGTCTGTTAAGATACTTATCATTTTTTTTCAGGTTGCAACCAAAGGCTATGCACAGTACAACCTGTTTTGCTCCTTAAAAGAGGAGAGCATGATGTTTGAGTCCCAGAGCAGAGTAATAGCGAGTCTCACATGGAACAATGTGGAGAAAGTCTTGGAGTGTCCTCCCTTGTCTTCTAAAGCATCTCTGGTCAGCAACAGTGCCACATCTAGTTGCCTTTGACACTTTAGTCCCAATTAATCAGTTTTGATCATACTGCCTATTGAGATCATTTTTTTGTTTATCTTTTTTTTTGTGCTATTTACAGAATATTAAAGTCACAGTTGGAGACATAAGGAGTCCATTGTATCAGACCTATAGAGAGATGGAGTTCCTTCTGGTAAGTGTTGGAAATACATTGTGTTTAAGTAAAAACAGTGCAATTTTAGTGTACTGTACTATTATGTTTTATTGATGTGAATTAGATTGTGTTTTTATATTTTTAGGTGTCATTTTAATTTTAGTTAAAGGTTTTAGTCATTTTTTTTATGACAATTCTACTTAACTTTAATTTAATTTTAGTTGTTGTCATTTTAGTATTTCAACTTATTTTAAGTCTCTTTTTCATTTAAGCATTTTAAGTTTAAGTCTGTCATCTAATAATTATATTTTATGTTGTTTCAGCTTTATTTCAATTAATGAAATGTATTTTAAATAGTTTTAGTTAACAATAACAATGGTTTTCCTGTAATAAAACAATAAATTGATTTATACTAGATAGAGAAATGTTTAACACTATATTATATCATATTATAATTCATATATAATATAATAATTTTCATGTCATCAGCATGTATTGCTTTTGTTTTAAAACATTTGACTAGGCTCTGGCAGAGGGTTTGAGAACAGGAGAAACTGAATGGTTGGAACCAGTGGAGACTCAGTCTGCAGTGGACCTGACCAGAGCACTAATAGAGGGTATAGCAGCTGTAGTGATTACAGTGAGATTAATCCGTTTACTGTATGTACTGTATACATAGCAAGAAAACCACAAATAAATATAAATGCTGCTGATTGTCAGTCCTTGAATTGTTTGCTTTTGAGTGTAGCGTGTGCAGTTCGAGGGAGATTATTTGCTGTGAACCTGTTTTTCTCCCTTATTTTAGAGCTTGAGAATGTTGCACAAGGAGTACCAGGACACACCGCTAAAGCTTCTGAGGTAAATTAATATTATAATATAATATTAACAGCCTAATTCGTCATTCTCTTTCAGTACATAAAGCCAGTATATTGTTAGGAAAATTCTAATTTTGCGTTCCACTAAAGAAGAAAGATTTGGAATGAATGAATAGGTAAACAATGGCAAAAGTTGAATTTATGTGTGAACTATCCATTTGATCATTTATAACAGAAACAAAAAGCTAAGACAGACGCTACAGCAGCCTTCAGCTCAGTGGTGATTGAGAGAGGAGACCTGGACTTTACAGAACAACTGTGGGAGAGGATGAGGAAGAGTAAATATTAGCTTTGGGAATTTTCATGAAATACAGCCAAACATCTTTACTGTAACCAAATTTAATATTTTTTTTCTCATAGGTGTAACTTCATATCAAGACATATCAGAATGCCTGAAAATTGTTGTCAAAGCAGTGAAACTTGGTAAAATCAAACCATGGGTGTTTGCAGCTCCATATCTGTTTTAATGCACTAAAGGTTTTTTTGGTTACCAATTATGTGAATGAATATGATCTAACATTTTTATCTTTGTTCAGCAAATATTTTAAAATGGTGTAATGAGGGTGTTTTTTTCCTTAGATCCACAAAGACAGCAATAGCACTCTCAGTAAGCTGATTCTGCAGTCGTACCAGCAGCAGATAGACACCATGCCTCTCGCTGGCCTCACACCCGCTAATATGCTGCTAGAGCTCGGCCTGGACAAGATCAGGAAAGACTTCATCAACTACCTTGTTGGTACATTAATTTTGAAATTTCAAAATTAAATCTAGCTATTTTTTGGTTTAGAGTTCAATTTATCTGCTGACTAGCTAAATAAGAGTTAATTCTCCTTATTCTTTTTTAGATTTAGGAGAATACTAGCATGTACTGGGGTGGTTTATACATTTTATCTGTAAATTTCAGAGTTACTACTTGGTCACAGAGGTGGACCTGCAGGAGCAGGTGATAAGAGTGAGGAAACTGCACCACCTGCTGGAGATCCTGGGCACCTGCAGCACTTTTATGGAGCCAGATCGGCCTCAAAAATAACACATTTGCAAAACAAAATTCATAAATGCACAGCACAATTTACATTTACAAAATCCGATTCGTAAATTCAAAACACAATTCATAAATACACAAGTAAAAGCATAAATATTTCCCCAAATGCTCACACAAAGGCATCTTACCTAAATAAATGTAAAATGTTTACACAAATATGTATATATAAATTTCTTGAATTAATTTCCTTCACACATTTATGAATAATGGTACTTTTATGTTCAAGTTAGTTCGGGTGGGTTTGGTTCATTTACTGCCTTGTTATAAAAAGTGTGGCTGTCACCGTCATGGAGAGAGATGTGTAGGGGAGGCACTTGGCGACATGGCCTTGCTTGTGTATGTTCTTATTCTGTGTTTAGAATTAAAGGAGAAAGATGACGGCATAGCTCCCTGCTGGAATGTTCTGTGTGTGCGCTCCAGTTCACAGAGACACTCAGGGTTTTGCGGTGTATAGGACGCGAATGTTCACACTCTCCAGTAACCAAAATGTAAAGTCTGTAAATGTAGATTGATATAGTATACTCTATAATTACTATTTTGAAAATTATAACGCATTAAATTACTCCGTTACTAAAAATTTAAATCAAATGTCAGTAACGCGTTACTGCTTAGCACTGTTAATGTGTATTTTTTTATAGTACCGGATTACAATTTCTACAAAATCACATTATGATTTATATC
>NW_015505234.1:2089343-2093249 GCF_001515645.1 Sinocyclocheilus grahami | reverse complement strand
TGTTCTGTGTGTGCGCTCCAGTTCACAGAGACACTCAGGGTTTTGTGGTGTATAGGACGCGAATGTTCACACTCTCCAGTAACCAAAATGTAAAGTCTGTAAATGTAGATTGATATAGTATACTCTATAATTACTATTTTGAAAATTATAACGCATTAAATTACTCCGTTACTAAAAATTTAAATCAAATGTCAGTAACGCGTTACTGCTTAGCACTGTTAATGTGTATTTTTTTATAGTACCGGGTTTTCATCCTCCATGCTAAATCTCTTCGCTTGGTGGTGATAGCTGTTTTTAATGCCTGATCAAAAGTTACAGTGAACATGATACTACTACTAACAACAACAACAGAACACATTACATAATTGTTGTTATTAAATGAAATATCTGGACATTTAACACTTATTTGATAACATTACAGATTGAGCAACTTTGGTGTATAAGACAGCAGGCTAACCGGGTAGAAAATAAATAAATTATAATGTGATTTTGTAGAAATTGTAATCAGGTGCTAAAAAAACAGTACCCATTAAAATGTCTTTACATCAAGGACCCGATCATAGAAACAATGCACAGTACAAGCGCAGCTTGAGCTTCTTGAGTCTGTTCAGTAAAGAGCGTTTTGATTGGTGGATTAAAAGCTCACCGCGATTGGCTGAACGGAACATCCTCCAAAAAAAGATATTTATGAATCTTAACCTGCCAGGAAGGTCTCAAAAATACCACACACAAATTCAAAGCAGTCCACGCATGTGTGATGATTTGCAAATGCAGATTCAACGATCCATAAATACATGTACCATTATTCATAAATGTGTGATGGAAATTAATTCAAGAAATGTATATATACATTTGTGTAAACATTTTAAATTTATTTAGGTAAGATGCATTTGTGTGAGCATTTGGGGAAATATTTATGCTTTTACTTGTGTATTTATGAATTCTGTTTTGAATTTACGAATGGGATTTTGTAAATGTAAATTGTGCTGTGCATTTATGAATTTTGTTTTGCAAATGTGTTATTTTTGAGGCCGATCTGGCTCCATACACTTTCCTCAGTCTTCCTCATGATCGCCTCTTCCTTTTCACTCAGTGAGTTTCCTGCCCTTTCCAGAAATTATATTTGAATCAAACTGTGATTCAAAATGTAGAGAAATAATATATCTTACCATTTATTTTCACAAGAAATTGTGATTTATGATTTAGAGAACACTTTTTTTTATCAGAGAGCACTGCATATCCCTTGATTGCAATGGGGATGGTGCATTGCAAGAGAATAAAACAGATAAAAAAAAACGAATTTCAGTAGTTAGATCTTGATAAAGTGTTCTAATCATGATATTTGATATCAGGTCCTGTTTGCAATATTACAAAACATCCAACTATGATGAGAACCATGTCTCCCAACTGAAAATTAAGCCTGCACTCATTAGCTACTTTTATGAGAAGTGAGTAGATAATGCATTTTTTTCATGAGCTGCTATATTCTCTCTGTATAATTTTTCCAGTTGATGTAAGATGTACTAACCCGTGTAATGACATTTATAAGTATTAATTAATATTGGTTTATTATGTTATTCTCTCAGGGAGCTGCCGTTCTCTTGGGCTATGGAGGTGTCGAGTGGACAGGGGTCAAAGGAAGTAAAGACAACACTGTATCTCAGTGACAAGCCCCTAGTAGACCACGTCAGTTTTGACTTAGGTGAAGTCACAGGCTGTTTTTTTTTTCTCTTGTAGTCTTTTCTTTGTTGAAACCAAAGGAAACATGATATTCAATCTATCTGGTCACGCACATGCAGATGCACCCTTGGATGAGTCTGTGAATGGAGAAAGTGAGAAGATGTCTTACTACAGGACCATGGTGAGCTGTAGTCTCATCAGCTTCACTTAACACCGGTAAGATAGCATTTAATGGAAATAAATTGACAGAAAATGTCAAGAAATAAAGTCCATATTTATTGTTTTTTTTTTTTTAATGCAATGGCTTCAATTCGCTTGTGCACAATACTGTTCAAAAGTTTGGGGTCATTTTAATTTTTAATTTTCTTTTCATTAAAAAAAAGTTTTTTTAAAGAAGAGTCACCAATGCTACATTTATTTGATAATACAGTCAAAAACAGTATTGTGAAATATTATTACAATTTAAAATAACTTCACAAACAGTCACTTTTGATCAATTTAATGCATAATTGCTAAATAAAAAGTATTAAAAAATATATATATATATATTTACTGACCCCAAAGTTATGAATGGTAGTGTATATACAGCCACTTCAGTTGGCAGATGTCTAAGGTTTCAACTGGGTTTAAGGCATCTAGTTTTTCCAAAACCAGATGATTATTTGCCTATATCATTTCAGCATAGTATCCTTAACCAATGCAAAATAGTATTAACCAAGAAACAAGGGCCAAATCCAGTTTTGTTTCCTTTAAAAAAGTGAGTTAGTTTTGTTTGCGGAGTAGGAACATGAGAAAGACAGCGCTGATCAAAATGGAGAGGGTGCACACAGTGGGAACCACAACCTCGGTCACCATCTCCATGTGGCTGGTTAAAGGATCTGAAATGTACACACACAAACGTGCTTATCAGCTCAAACATAACAGCATAGCCCAGTTTCACACTGCTTTTGCATAACGGAGCACTCAAAGGGTTAATATAATTCTCTTCCAGCTGTTGTGTGTGTGTGTGTGTGGGTGGTTGTGGGTGTGGGTGTGTTTGTGATAGGATGCTCCGATCCGCCTTTTTTCGAAAATACAACAGTTTATCGTTTACATGTAGCGCATCAGTTCTGCATGTTATGTAAGACTCTCGCTCTTTGCGCGTGTGAGAGAAAGCGATGGCGAGTCGTGCGCCTTCACACTAGAAACACATTACGTGTATTTTGTTGTTGAGTTAATTGAAACAAACATAACATTTTAAATGATCTGGTCACACACATGCAGATGTACCCCTAGATGAGTCTGTGAATGGAGAAAGTGAGAAGATGTCTTACTACAGGACCATGGTGAGCTGTAGTCTCATCAGCTTCACTTAACACTGGTAAGACTCCATATCATAGAAATGAACTCAAAGAAAATGTCATTTCAAATGTCAAATACCATATTTATTTATTGTGTTTTTTATGCAATGGTTTTAATTTGTTTATGCACAATACTGTTCAAAAGTCTGGGGTCATTTTTTGTTTTTTAAAGAAGAGTCATGATCATACAGTCAAAAACAGTATTGTGAAACATTACAGTTGTAAGTAACTGTGCAGCTTAATATTTCTGTGGAAACAGTCTTACTTTTTCAGGATTTTTTGATGAATAGAAAGTTCAAAAGAACAGCATTTATTTGAAATAAAATCTTTTGTAGCATTTTACATCTTTATCACTTTTGATCCATTTAATGCATCCTTGCTGAATAAAAATATACATTTCTTAAAAAAAAAAAAATCGTACTGACCCCAAACTTATGAACAGTAGTGTATATGCAACCACTTCAGTTTGCAGAAGTTTAAGCTTCAACAGGGTTTAAAACAACTAATTTAGTCCACATAGAGAAGTAATTTCCAAAAGCAGATGACTATTTGCCTATATCATTTAAATTCAGCATAGTGTCCTTAACCTCCTTAATGCAAATAGTATGAACCAAGAAACAAGGACCGAATTCAGTTTGTTTCCTTAAAAAAAGTCAGCTAGTTTCGTTTGCGGAGTAGGAACATGAGAAAGACAGCGCTGATCAAAATGCAGAGGGTGCACAACCACAACACCACAACCTCGGTCACCATCTCCATGTGGCTGGTTAAAGGATCTGAAATGTACACACACAAACGTGCTTAAACATAACAACATAACAGCATAGCCCAGTTTCATACTGCTTTTGCATAACGGAGCACTCAAAGGGATAATATAATTCTCTTCCAG